>NW_027475230.1:0-154999 GCF_051020985.1 Nomia melanderi | reverse complement strand
CCTAACCAAGACCTAACCAAGACCTAACCAAGACCTAACCAAGACCTAACCAAGACCTAACCAAGACCTAACCAAGACCTAACCTAACCAAGACCTAACCAAGACCTAACCAAGACCTAACCAAGACCTAACCAAGACCTAACCAAGACCTAACCAAGACCTAACCAAGACCTAACCAAGACCTAACAAGACTAACCAAGACCTAACCAAGACCTAACCAAGACCTAACCAAGACCTAACCAAGACCTAACCAAGACCTAACCAAGACCTAACCAAGACCTAACCAAGACCTAACCAAGACCTAACCAAGACCTAACCAAGACCTAACCTAAGACCTAACCAAGACCTAACCAAGACCTAACCAAGACCTAACCAAGACCTAACCAAGACCTAACCAAGACCTAACCAAGACCTAACCAAGACCTAACCAAGACCTAACCAAGACCTAACCAAGACCTAACCAAGACCTAACCAAGACCTAACCAAGACCTAACCAAGACCTAACCAAGACCTAACCAAGACCTAACCAAGACCTAACCAAGACCTAACCAAGACCTAACCAAGACCTAACCTAAGACCTAACCAAGACCTAACCAAGACCTAACCAAGACCTAACCAAGACCTAACCAAGACCTAACCAAGACCTAACCAAGACCTAACCAGACCTAACCTAACCAAGACCTAACCAAGACCTAACCAAGACCTAACCAAGACCTAACCAAGACCTAACCAAGACCTAACCAAGACCTAACCAAGACCTAACCAAGACCTAACCAAGACCTAACCAAGACCTAACCAAGACCTAACCAAGACCTAACCAAGACCTAACCAAGACCTAACCAAGACCTACCTAACCAAGACCTAACCAAGACCTAACCAAGACCTAACCAAGACCTAACCAAGACCTAACCAAGACCTAACCAAGACCTAACCAAGACCTAACCAAGACCTAACCAAGACCTAACCAAGACCTAACCAAGACCTAACCAAGACCTAACCAAGACCTAACCAAGACCTAACCAAGACCTAACCAAGACCTAACCAAGACCTAACCAAGACCTAACCAAGACCTAACCAAGACCTAACCAAGACCTAACCAAGACCTAACCAAGACCTAACCAAGACCTAACCAAGACCTAACCAAGACCTAACCAAGACCTAACCAAGACCTAACCAAGACCTAACCAAGACCTAACCAAGACCTAACCAAGACCTAACCAAGACCTAACCAAGACCTAACCAAGACCTAACCAAGACCTAACCAAGACCTAACCAAGACCTAACCAAGACCTAACCAAGACCTAACCAAGACCTAACCAAGACCTAACCAAGACCTAACCAAGACCTAACCAAGACCTAACCAAGACCTAACCAAGACCTAACCAAGACCTAACCAAGACCTAACCAAGACCTAACCAAGACCTAACCAAGACCTAACCAAGACCTAACCAAGACCTAACCAAGACCTAACCTAACCAAGACCTAACCAAGACCTAACCAAGACCTAACCAAGACCTAACCAAGACCTAACCAAGACCTAACCAAGACCTAACCAAGACCTAACCAAGACCTAACCAAGACCTAACCAAGACCTAACCAAGACCTAACCAAGACCTAACCAAGACCTAACCAAGACCTAACCAAGACCTAACCAAGACCTAACCAAGACCTAACCAAGACCTAACCAAGACCTAACCAAGACCTAACCAAGACCTAACCAAGACCTAACCAAGACCTAACCTAACCAAGACCTAACCAAGACCTAACCAAGACCTAACCAAGACCTAACCAAGACCTAACCAAGACCTAACCAAGACCTAACCAAGACCTAACCAAGACCTAACCAAGACCTAACCAAGACCTAACCAAGACCTAACCAAGACCTAACCAAGACCTAACCAAGACCTAACCAAGACCTAACCAAGACCTAACCAAGACCTAACCAAGACCTAACCAAGACCTAACCAAGACCTAACCAAGACCTAACCAAGACCTAACCAAGACCTAACCAAGACCTAACCAAGACCTAACCAAGACCTAACCAAGACCTAACCAAGACCTAACCAAGACCTAACCTAACCAAGACCTAACCAAGACCTAACCAAGACCTAACCAAGACCTAACCAAGACCTAACCTAACCAAGACCTAACCAAGACCTAACCTAACCAAGACCTAACCAAGACCTAACCAAGACCTAACCAAGACCTAACCAAGACCTAACCAAGACCTAACCAAGACCTAACCAAGACCTAACCAAGACCTAACCAAGACCTAACCAAGACCTAACCAAGACCTAACCAAGACCTAACCAAGACCTAACCAAGACCTAACCAAGACCTAACCAAGACCTAACCAAGACCTAACCAAGACCTAACCAAGACCTAACCAGACCAAGACCTAACCAAGACCTAACCAAGACCTAACCAAGACCTAACCAAGACCTAACCAAGACCTAACCAAGACCTAACCAAGACCTAACCAAGACCTAACCAAGACCTAACCAAGACCTAACCAAGACCTAACCAAGACCTAACCAAGACCTAACCAAGACCTAACCAAGACCTAACCAAGACCTAACCAAGACCTAACCAAGACCTAACCAAGACCTAACCAAGACCTAACCTAACCAAGACCTAACCAAGACCTAACCAAGACCTAACCAAGACCTAACCAAGACCTAACCAAGACCTAACCAAGACCTAACCAAGACCTAACCAAGACCTAACCAAGACCTAACCAAGACCTAACCAAGACCTAACCAAGACCTAACCAAGACCTAACCAAGACCTAACCAAGACCTAACCAAGACCTAACCAAGACCTAACCAAGACCTAACCAAGACCTAACCAAGACCTAACCTAACCAAGACCTAACCAAGACCTAACCAAGACCTAACCAAGACCTAACCAAGACCTAACCAAGACCTAACCAAGACCTAACCAAGACCTAACCAAGACCTAACCAAGACCTAACCAAGACCTAACCAAGACCTAACCAAGACCTAACCTAACCAAGACCTAACCAAGACCTAACCAAGACCTAACCAAGACCTAACCAAGACCTAACCAAGACCTAACCAAGACCTAACCAAGACCTAACCAAGACCTAACCAAGACCTAACCAAGACCTAACCAAGACCTAACCTAACCAAGACCTAACCAAGACCTAACCAAGACCTAACCAAGACCTAACCAAGACCTAACCAAGACCTAACCAAGACCTAACCAAGACCTAACCAAGACCTAACCAAGACCTAACCAAGACCTAACCAAGACCTAACCAAGACCTAACCAAGACCTAACCAAGACCTAACCTAACCAAGACCTAACCAAGACCTAACCAAGACCTAACCAAGACCTAACCAAGACCTAACCAAGACCTAACCAAGACCTAACCAAGACCTAACCAAGACCTAACCAAGACCTAACCAAGACCTAACCAAGACCTAACCAAGACCTAACCAAGACCTAACCAAGACCTAACCAAGACCTAACCAAGACCTAACCAAGACCTAACCAAGACCTAACCAAGACCTAACCAAGACCTAACCAAGACCTAACCAAGACCTAACCAAGACCTAACCAAGACCTAACCAAGACCTAACCAAGACCTAACCAAGACCTAACCAAGACCTAACCAAGACCTAACCAAGACCTAACCAAGACCTAACCAAGACCTAACCAAGACCTAACCAAGACCTAACCAAGACCTAACCAAGACCTAACCAAGACCTAACCAAGACCTAACCAAGACCTAACCAAGACCTAACCAAGACCTAACCAAGACCTAACCAAGACCTAACCAAGACCTAACCTAACCAAGACCTAACCAAGACCTAACCAAGACCTAACCAAGACCTAACCAAGACCTAACCAAGACCTAACCAAGACCTAACCTAACCAAGACCTAACCAAGACCTAACCAAGACCTAACCAAGACCTAACCAAGACCTAACCAAGACCTAACCAAGACCTAACCAAGACCTAACCAAGACCTAACCAAGACCTAACCAAGACCTAACCAAGACCTAACCAAGACCTAACCAAGACCTAACCAAGACCTAACCAAGACCTAACCAAGACCTAACCAAGACCTAACCAAGACCTAACCAAGACCTAACCAAGACCTAACCAAGACCTAACCAAGACCTAACCAAGACCTAACCAAGACCTAACCAAGACCTAACCAAGACCTAACCAAGACCTAACCAAGACCTAACCAAGACCTAACCAAGACCTAACCAAGACCTAACCAAGACCTAACCAAGACCTAACCAAGACCTAACCAAGACCTAACCAAGACCTAGACCTAACCAAGACCTAACCAAGACCTAACCAAGACCTAACCAAGACCTAACCAACCAAGACCTAACCAAGACCTAACCAAGACCTAACCAAGACCTAACCAAGACCTAACCAAGACCTAACCAAGACCTAACCAAGACCTAACCAAGACCTAACCAAGACCTAACCAAGACCTAACCAAGACCTAACCAAGACCTAACCAAGACCTAACCAAGACCTAACCAAGACCTAACCAAGACCTAACCAAGACCTAACCAAGACCTAACCAAGACCTAACCAAGACCTAACCAAGACCTAACCAAGACCTAACCAAGACCTAACCAAGACCTAACCAAGACCTAACCAAGACCTAACCAAGACCTAACCAAGACCTAACCAAGACCTAAGACCTAACCAAGACCTAACCAAGACCTAACCAAGACCTAACCAAGACCTAACCAAGACCTAACCAAGACCTAACCAAGACCTAACCAAGACCTAACCAAGACCTAACCAAGACCTAACCAAGACCTAACCAAGACCTAACCAAGACCTAACCAAGACCTAACCAAGACCTAACCAAGACCTAACCAAGACCTAACCAAGACCTAACCAAGACCTAACCAAGACCTAACCAAGACCTAACCAAGACCTAACCAAGACCTAACCAAGACCTAACCAAGACCTAACCAAGACCTAACCAAGACCTAACCAAGACCTAACCAAGACCTAACCAAGACCTAACCAAGACCTAACCAAGACCTAACCAAGACCTAACCAAGACCTAACCAAGACCTAACCAAGACCTAACCAAGACCTAACCAAGACCTAACCAAGACCTAACCAAGACCTAACCAAGACCTAACCAAGACCTAACCAAGACCTAACCAAGACCTAACCAAGACCTAACCAAGACCTAACCAAGACCTAACCAAGACCTAACCAAGACCTAACCAAGACCTAACCAAGACCTAACCAAGACCTAACCAAGACCTAACCAAGACCTAACCAAGACCTAACCAAGACCTAACCAAGACCTAACCAAGACCTAACCAAGACCTAACCAAGACCTAACCAAGACCTAACCAAGACCTAACCAAGACCTAACCAAGACCTAACCAAGACCTAACCAAGACCTAACCAAGACCTAACCAAGACCTAACCAAGACCTAACCAAGACCTAACCAAGACCTAACCAAGACCTAACCAAGACCTAACCAAGACCTAACCAAGACCTAACCAAGACCTAACCAAGACCTAACCAAGACCTAACCAAGACCTAACCAAGACCTAACCAAGACCTAACCAAGACCTAACCAAGACCTAACCAAGACCTAACCAAGACCTAACCAAGACCTAACCAAGACCTAACCAAGACCTAACCAAGACCTAACCAAGACCTAACCAAGACCTAACCAAGACCTAACCAAGACCTAACCAAGACCTAACCAAGACCTAACCAAGACCTAACCAAGACCTAACCAAGACCTAACCAAGACCTAACCAAGACCTAACCAAGACCTAACCAAGACCTAACCAAGACCTAACCAAGACCTAACCAAGACCTAACCAAGACCTAACCAAGACCTAACCAAGACCTAACCAAGACCTAACCAAGACCTAACCAAGACCTAACCAAGACCTAACCAAGACCTAACCAAGACCTAACCAAGACCTAACCAAGACCTAACCAAGACCTAACCAAGACCTAACCAAGACCTAACCAAGACCTAACCAAGACCTAACCAAGACCTAACCAAGACCTAACCAAGACCTAACCAAGACCTAACCAAGACCTAACCAAGACCTAACCAAGACCTAACCAAGACCTAACCAAGACCTAACCAAGACCTAACCAAGACCTAACCAAGACCTAACCAAGACCTAACCAAGACCTAACCAAGACCTAACCAAGACCTAACCAAGACCTAACCAAGACCTAACCAAGACCTAACCAAGACCTAACCAAGACCTAACCAAGACCTAACCAAGACCTAACCAAGACCTAACCAAGACCTAACCAAGACCTAACCAAGACCTAACCAAGACCTAACCAAGACCTAACCAAGACCTAACCAAGACCTAACCAAGACCTAACCAAGACCTAACCAAGACCTAACCAAGACCTAACCAAGACCTAACCAAGACCTAACCAAGACCTAACCAAGACCTAACCAAGACCTAACCAAGACCTAACCAAGACCTAACCAAGACCTAACCAAGACCTAACCAAGACCTAACCAAGACCTAACCAAGACCTAACCAAGACCTAACCAAGACCTAACCAAGACCTAACCAAGACCTAACCAAGACCTAACCAAGACCTAACCAAGACCTAACCAAGACCTAACCAAGACCTAACCAAGACCTAACCAAGACCTAACCAAGACCTAACCAAGACCTAACCAAGACCTAACCAAGACCTAACCAAGACCTAACCAAGACCTAACCAAGACCTAACCAAGACCTAACCAAGACCTAACCAAGACCTAACCAAGACCTAACCAAGACCTAACCAAGACCTAACCAAGACCTAACCAAGACCTAACCAAGACCTAACCAAGACCTAACCAAGACCTAACCAAGACCTAACCAAGACCTAACCAAGACCTAACCAAGACCTAACCAAGACCTAACCAAGACCTAACCAAGACCTAACCAAGACCTAACCAAGACCTAACCAAGACCTAACCAAGACCTAACCAAGACCTAACCAAGACCTAACCAAGACCTAACCAAGACCTAACCAAGACCTAACCAAGACCTAACCAAGACCTAACCAAGACCTAACCAAGACCTAACCAAGACCTAACCAAGACCTAACCAAGACCTAACCAAGACCTAACCAAGACCTAACCAAGACCTAACCAAGACCTAACCAAGACCTAACCAAGACCTAACCAAGACCTAACCAAGACCTAACCAAGACCTAACCAAGACCTAACCAAGACCTAACCAAGACCTAACCAAGACCTAACCAAGACCTAACCAAGACCTAACCAAGACCTAACCAAGACCTAACCAAGACCTAACCAAGACCTAACCAAGACCTAACCAAGACCTAACCAAGACCTAACCTAACCAAGACCTAACCAAGACCTAACCAAGACCTAACCAAGACCTAACCAAGACCTAACCAAGACCTAACCAAGACCTAACCAAGACCTAACCAAGACCTAACCAAGACCTAACCAAGACCTAACCAAGACCTAACCAAGACCTAACCAAGACCTAACCAAGACCTAACCAAGACCTAACCAAGACCTAACCAAGACCTAACCAAGACCTAACCAAGACCTAACCAAGACCTAACCAAGACCTAACCAAGACCTAACCTAACCAAGACCTAACCAAGACCTAACCAAGACCTAACCAAGACCTAACCAAGACCTAACCAAGACCTAACCAAGACCTAACCAAGACCTAACCAAGACCTAACCAAGACCTAACCAAGACCTAACCAAGACCTAACCAAGACCTAACCAAGACCTAACCAAGACCTAACCAAGACCTAACCAAGACCTAACCAAGACCTAACCAAGACCTAACCAAGACCTAACCAAGACCTAACCAAGACCTAACCAAGACCTAACCAAGACCTAACCAAGACCTAACCAAGACCTAACCAAGACCTAACCAAGACCTAACCAAGACCTAACCAAGACCTAACCTAACCAAGACCTAACCAAGACCTAACCAAGACCTAACCAAGACCTAACCAAGACCTAACCTAACCAAGACCTAACCAAGACCTAACCTAACCAAGACCTAACCAAGACCTAACCAAGACCTAACCAAGACCTAACCAAGACCTAACCAAGACCTAACCAAGACCTAACCAAGACCTAACCAAGACCTAAC
Organism: Nomia melanderi; assembly: GCF_051020985.1. NCBI lineage: Eukaryota > Metazoa > Arthropoda > Insecta > Hymenoptera > Halictidae > Nomia > Nomia melanderi. Next base: position 146,854 of record NW_027475230.1, on the reverse strand, counting down.
CAAGACCTAACCAAGACCTAACCAAGACCTAACCAAGACCTAACCAAGACCTAACCAAGACCTAACCAAGACCTAACCAAGACCTAACCAAGACCTAACCAAGACCTAACCAAGACCTAACCAGACCAAGACCTAACCAAGACCTAACCAAGACCTAACCAAGACCTAACCAAGACCTAACCAAGACCTAACCAAGACCTAACCAAGACCTAACCAAGACCTAACCAAGACCTAACCAAGACCTAACCAAGACCTAACCAAGACCTAACCAAGACCTAACCAAGACCTAACCAAGACCTAACCAAGACCTAACCAAGACCTAACCAAGACCTAACCAAGACCTAACCAAGACCTAACCTAACCAAGACCTAACCAAGACCTAACCAAGACCTAACCAAGACCTAACCAAGACCTAACCAAGACCTAACCAAGACCTAACCAAGACCTAACCAAGACCTAACCAAGACCTAACCAAGACCTAACCAAGACCTAACCAAGACCTAACCAAGACCTAACCAAGACCTAACCAAGACCTAACCAAGACCTAACCAAGACCTAACCAAGACCTAACCAAGACCTAACCAAGACCTAACCTAACCAAGACCTAACCAAGACCTAACCAAGACCTAACCAAGACCTAACCAAGACCTAACCAAGACCTAACCAAGACCTAACCAAGACCTAACCAAGACCTAACCAAGACCTAACCAAGACCTAACCAAGACCTAACCAAGACCTAACCTAACCAAGACCTAACCAAGACCTAACCAAGACCTAACCAAGACCTAACCAAGACCTAACCAAGACCTAACCAAGACCTAACCAAGACCTAACCAAGACCTAACCAAGACCTAACCAAGACCTAACCAAGACCTAACCTAACCAAGACCTAACCAAGACCTAACCAAGACCTAACCAAGACCTAACCAAGACCTAACCAAGACCTAACCAAGACCTAACCAAGACCTAACCAAGACCTAACCAAGACCTAACCAAGACCTAACCAAGACCTAACCAAGACCTAACCAAGACCTAACCAAGACCTAACCTAACCAAGACCTAACCAAGACCTAACCAAGACCTAACCAAGACCTAACCAAGACCTAACCAAGACCTAACCAAGACCTAACCAAGACCTAACCAAGACCTAACCAAGACCTAACCAAGACCTAACCAAGACCTAACCAAGACCTAACCAAGACCTAACCAAGACCTAACCAAGACCTAACCAAGACCTAACCAAGACCTAACCAAGACCTAACCAAGACCTAACCAAGACCTAACCAAGACCTAACCAAGACCTAACCAAGACCTAACCAAGACCTAACCAAGACCTAACCAAGACCTAACCAAGACCTAACCAAGACCTAACCAAGACCTAACCAAGACCTAACCAAGACCTAACCAAGACCTAACCAAGACCTAACCAAGACCTAACCAAGACCTAACCAAGACCTAACCAAGACCTAACCAAGACCTAACCAAGACCTAACCAAGACCTAACCAAGACCTAACCAAGACCTAACCAAGACCTAACCAAGACCTAACCTAACCAAGACCTAACCAAGACCTAACCAAGACCTAACCAAGACCTAACCAAGACCTAACCAAGACCTAACCAAGACCTAACCTAACCAAGACCTAACCAAGACCTAACCAAGACCTAACCAAGACCTAACCAAGACCTAACCAAGACCTAACCAAGACCTAACCAAGACCTAACCAAGACCTAACCAAGACCTAACCAAGACCTAACCAAGACCTAACCAAGACCTAACCAAGACCTAACCAAGACCTAACCAAGACCTAACCAAGACCTAACCAAGACCTAACCAAGACCTAACCAAGACCTAACCAAGACCTAACCAAGACCTAACCAAGACCTAACCAAGACCTAACCAAGACCTAACCAAGACCTAACCTAACCTAACCAAGACCTAACCAAGACCTAACCAAGACCTAACCAAGACCTAACCAAGACCTAACCAAGACCTAACCTAACCAAGACCTAACCAAGACCTAACCAAGACCTAACCTAACCAAGACCTAACCAAGACCTAACCAAGACCTAACCAAGACCTAACCAAGACCTAACCAAGACCTAACCAAGACCTAACCAAGACCTAACCAAGACCTAACCAAGACCTAACCAAGACCTAACCAAGACCTAACCAAGACCTAACCAAGACCTAACCAAGACCTAACCAAGACCTAACCAAGACCTAACCTAACCAAGACCTAACCAAGACCTAACCAAGACCTAACCAAGACCTAACCAAGACCTAACCAAGACCTAACCAAGACCTAACCAAGACCTAACCAAGACCTAACCAAGACCTAACCAAGACCTAACCAAGACCTAACCAAGACCTAACCAAGACCTAACCAAGACCTAACCAAGACCTAACCAAGACCTAACCAAGACCTAACCAAGACCTAACCAAGACCTAACCAAGACCTAACCAAGACCTAACCAAGACCTAACCAAGACCTAACCAAGACCTAACCTAACCAAGACCTAACCAAGACCTAACCAAGACCTAACCAAGACCTAACCAAGACCTAACCAAGACCTAACCAAGACCTAACCAAGACCTAACCAAGACCTAACCAAGACCTAACCAAGACCTAACCAAGACCTAACCAAGACCTAACCAAGACCTAACCAAGACCTAACCAAGACCTAACCAAGACCTAACCAAGACCTAACCTAACCAAGACCTAACCAAGACCTAACCAAGACCTAACCAAGACCTAACCAAGACCTAACCAAGACCTAACCAAGACCTAACCAAGACCTAACCAAGACCTAACCAAGACCTAACCAAGACCTAACCAAGACCTAACCAAGACCTAACCAAGACCTAACCAAGACCTAACCAAGACCTAACCAAGACCTAACCAAGACCTAACCAAGACCTAACCAAGACCTAACCAAGACCTAACCAAGACCTAACCAAGACCTAACCAAGACCTAACCAAGACCTAACCAAGACCTAACCAAGACCTAACCAAGACCTAACCAAGACCTAACCAAGACCTAACCAAGACCTAACCAAGACCTAACCAAGACCTAACCAAGACCTAACCAAGACCTAACCAAGACCTAACCAAGACCTAACCAAGACCTAACCAAGACCTAACCAAGACCTAACCAAGACCTAACCAAGACCTAACCAAGACCTAACCAAGACCTAACCAAGACCTAACCAAGACCTAACCAAGACCTAACCAAGACCTAACCAAGACCTAACCTAACCAAGACCTAACCAAGACCTAACCAAGACCTAACCAAGACCTAACCAAGACCTAACCAAGACCTAACCAAGACCTAACCAAGACCTAACCAAGACCTAACCAAGACCTAACCAAGACCTAACCAAGACCTAACCAAGACCTAACCAAGACCTAACCAAGACCTAACCAAGACCTAACCAAGACCTAACCAAGACCTAACCAAGACCTAACCAAGACCTAACCAAGACCTAACCAAGACCTAACCAAGACCTAACCAAGACCTAACCAAGACCTAACCAAGACCTAACCAAGACCTAACCAAGACCTAACCAAGACCTAACCAAGACCTAACCAAGACCTAACCAAGACCTAACCAAGACCTAACCAAGACCTAACCAAGACCTAACCAAGACCAAGACCTAACCAAGACCTAACCAAGACCTAACCAAGACCTAACCAAGACCTAACCAAGACCTAACCAAGACCTAACCAAGACCTAACCAAGACCTAACCAAGACCTAACCAAGACCTAACCAAGACCTAACCTAACCAAGACCTAACCAAGACCTAACCAAGACCTAACCAAGACCTAACCAAGACCTAACCAAGACCTAACCAAGACCTAACCAAGACCTAACCAAGACCTAACCAAGACCTAACCAAGACCTAACCAAGACCTAACCAAGACCTAACCAAGACCTAACCAAGACCTAACCAAGACCTAACCAAGACCTAACCAAGACCTAACCAAGACCTAACCAAGACCTAACCAAGACCTAACCAAGACCTAACCTAACCAAGACCTAACCAAGACCTTTTTTTTTTTTTTTTTTTTTAACCCTGGATAACCTGCATCAGGCACCCCTCACCATTGGGGCTGGCGAGGGGTAGTGTGAGATTCTTACTCACTAAAGCTCCAGGGGTGTTCCAGCCTCGGCCATAACAGGGGGTACACCGGAACCAAACATTTACCCTCAGTGTCACCCCCCGGCCCAGTATAAGCCAACACGACACGCTAGTATTACGCAACACTAACAGCATGGAAACACATCATGCACGAAAACGCGATCAAGACCCCCGCGGATCACGGGACGCAGCGTGGACACTCCGACTGCGCCCTTCCCTCCCCAGGGCCCGTGCAAGAGTCGCCTCTAGCCCCAACTAGAGACGACTTGGGCCCTCTGGCACACCGGTTCCGTGGGTCAAGAACCCCGGGCCCGGCGGCCAGAATCTTAAAGTGGGGGAGCCGGCGGTCCCGGACTTCTCGCCCGGCGGCGCCGCCGACCCCTCCCCCCACCCAGTCGAGAGGGATGGGAGTCGCGCTCCCTCTCCCTCTCCGCCGCCTCCTTCTGCAGCATCACGTGCTCGCAGAAGGAGACGACGGCCCCCCGTTTTTGACCCCCCTCCAGCAGGGCCCTAATGAGCCCCGCTGGGGAGAGGTCCCGCCCGATGGCGCGGACCAGGACCCGACGCTCGGAAGCCCACGCTGGACAAAATTCCAGCGTGTGCTGCGCCGTGTCCTGGTCCCCGTCGCAGTGCCGGCATTGGGCATCGCGCTCCCGCTTGATGCGGCACAGGTACTCCCCGAAGCAGCCATGCCCGGACAGCACCTGTGTCACGCGGAAGGTGAGTGGCACTCCACCACTGTCCCGCCAAGCCTCCCAGCTCGGCAAGACAGCCCCGACGACGCGGTGAGAGGCCAACTCCTCGTCTAAAAGACGAAGTCGCCAGCGCTCCCACACCCGCCGCCAGACCTGGTCCCTGGGGTTCCATACGGACCCCAGGGTGTCCGGGTCCCATTCCCCGGCGGTGTCCACGCCCCCGCCCCCAGACCTCGCCCGGAGATAAATATCTCGCAGAGCGATGGCCTGAAGGTCAAAGGGCGGGAACCCCGCCAGGACCGCCGCCGCTGCACCCGAGAGGGTGCGGTATCCCCTTACGATCCTGATGGCGGACAGCCTGTGCAGCCTGCCCATAAGGAGCAGGGTAGGCTTATCCGCCACCAGGTCGCCGGCAAAGATGGGCGCGCCGTACAGGACGACACTGCGCACCACCCCCGCGTACAGCCGCCGCACTCGCCCACCCGCACCCCCGAGGTTGGGGAGCAACCGCGCCAGGGCGCAAGTCACCCCCCAAGCCCGGGGGAACAGCCGAGCGAAATGGGGCCCGAACCGCCAGTGGCTGTCCAGGACGAGTCCCAGATATTTCATCTGGTTCCCGACCCGGACCGGAGCCCCCCCCACCATTATCCGCGAGTCGGGCGGCGGGCCGCCCAGACGGGACCGGTGGTACATCCACATCGCCTCCGTCTTGGTGGGCGAAACCCGCAGGCCCAACCCGCGGATAGAGCGCAATAACGCCGACGCCGCCACTTCCGCGGCCCGGCTGACCGACGCGAATCCCGTCCCGCCGACCAGCAGAAGTGTGTCGTCTGCGTAGCAGACCACTTCCGTGTTCGGCGGGAGGGGATCCCTCAAAACTACATCGTACGCGATGTTCCATAAAGTGGGCCCCAGGACGGATCCCTGGGGCACCCCGCGGTCGATTGATCTCCTGTGAGACCTGCCGTCCCTATCCGTGAATAAGATCCACCTATCCCGGAGATACGCCGAGATTACCTTCCTCAGATACAGGGGAACCCGGAGGTACTCCAGTCCCTCCTGTATCTTACACCAGGGAAGCGAGTTGAAGGCGTTGTCGATGTCGATCGACACCGCCAGCACCACGCCCCCCCGGCCGGTCCAGCTCTCGGAGAAGGAGCGCACACGCCCGATAGCATCGAGCGTGCCACGCCCCCTCCGGAACCCGAACTGGGCCCCATCCAGTCCCGGCGCACGAAGGGACAGGTGGTCGACGAGGCGGGAATTTACTATTCTTTCAAACAGCTTTCCCACCTCGTCGAGCAAGCAAATCGGCCTATAGGCCGAGGGCATTCCGGCAGGCCTCCCAGGCTTAGCTATGAGGATCAGCCGGGCCTCCTTCCATTCCCGCGGGTAATCCCCGCGGGCCAGGCAGCTGTTGAACAACCGCCTGACCCGCGGGGCGAGGACCCCCATCGCCGCGCCCCAGGCGCGCCCGGGCAATCCGTCCGGCCCAGGCGCGACCTTCTTGGCACTCATGCGTTTAACCGCCCTCCCGAGCTCCTCGTTGTCGATTTCGAGCCCGCGCGACCACCCCCCGGCACCCGGGTCGAAGCCGGATGCCCGCGAACGCGCGCCGGCCAATGCCGACGTTATAAAGCGGTCCACGGGGCCGAGATCGGGCGCACCATCCCCCCGTGGGAATAAGGTCCGGACTATGGTGTTTAACGTCCGGACGTCCAACGTTTCCGTCGTTGGGGGGGCCCAGGGCCTGAGCCTCCCCAAGACGATTCTGTACGCCCGACCCCACGGATCCCCGTGCACGGCACCGAGGAGCTCTTCCCAGGCACGGGACTTGGCTCTCCCGATAGCGTGCCGCAGGGCAAGCCGGGCGTCTGCGTACGCCCGGTATGCCTCCGCGACACGCCCATGCTCTAGCCCCCGCTTTCTGGCCCTGGTGAACCGCCGGCGGAGTCGGTTGCAGCAAACACGCAACCGCCCGATCTCCGCCGACCACCAATAGGCCCTTGCATAGGGTCTGGGAGGCCCCGCACGGGGCATGGACGCGTCGCAAATCGCTACCATGCCCCGCCGGAGCTCCCAAGCAATGCGGTTCACCGGGTCAGCCAGCGAGAGGCCGCTGTTCGGTGAGGCCCAAGCCACGACCTGAGCCGCGGCGTTGAAAAGGTCCTCATCGATATCCCCCCATTTCCATCGCGGTGGTAGGGGTCCACCCCCGCGTGAGCGTCTGGGTCCAACCAGGCATGCCCCCCCGCGAGAGGCAGAGTCCACCTGCATGAACACGTAAACGTGGTCAGACAGGGTCTCCACCTCCCCGAGGACCCGCCAGTCGGAGACCCGCCGCGCCGCCGAGGGGGAAGCCCAGGTGAGGTCCACCACAGACTCCCCCCTCGACGACACGAACGTGCTCTCCGAACCGGTGTTTAGGCACACCAGGTTCAACCCAGCCGCCCACTCCAGCAGCGCCGACCCCCTCGGATCCGTCCTGGGGGAACCCCATGCTGTCGCATGGGCGTTAAAGTCCCCCAGGACGAGAACCGCCCGGGGACCCTGTCGCAGGACAAAGTCCCCGAGTCCTCCCAGGAATTCATCGAATTCCTGTCGGCTACGGCTGGGGGAGATATAGACCCCCACCACCGCGATGTTGCCCCACAGGACCCCCGCGAATCCCGTACCCCGCCCCAGAAAGGAGCAGGGGGGGAAACCGGGGAGGCACTGCCACGTGATCGCAACGGAGCCGGCAGCGTCCCCCACCCAAAGAGGGTGGTTGGGCACCACGTATGGCTCCGCTGCGACCGACAGCCCCACCCGGTGCTCCATCAGGTGCTGGACCAAGAGGTCCTGTGCCCTTTTGGAGCGGCCCAGATTGGTCTGGAGGACTACGAATTATCGACCTCCATGGCCCCCTCCGGACCTTCCCCCTCTGCTACGAGCGTAGCGGTGGAGGCGGCAATTGTTGGATCTATATCCACCAACTGCATTGCCTCCACCGCCACGCTCTCCCCCTGGGATTGGGGCCCTGTGGGACCCGTGCCCGTTCCCGTCCCCGACGACTCCGTGCCGCCCGCGGACTGGGAAGCACCGGGCGGCGCAGTCGACGGCGCCGGACTATCAACTACAGTGGGGCCAGAAGGGCCCACACTGGTTCCGCCTGTAGCGCCGGCGCTACCGGCCTCTGCTGAGGGTGGTGCGGCCGCTGCCGCACGCTCCCTCTTCCGGCGCCGCCGCTGCGCGGACCGGGACTTGCCCGTGCCGTGTGCGGCCGCACACGCCGGCCCACCCATTCGGTGGCCGGCCTCAAGACCCCTGTCCTTACAGAGGAGACACGTAGGTGCCTCCTTACAGGACACCGCGCGATGGTCCGCGGAGCCACATCTAAAACATAGGTTGCCCCTATCAGCCGCGGCAGTGCACCGCAACCTCACGTGACCAAACGCGAGGCAGCGGTAGCACTGCAGCGGCCGGGTCTCTAGTGGCCTAACCGAGGCCGCGGACCACCCCACCTGGAGGCGCCCGCCCTCGGCGACCTTGCGGGCCGCCGAGAGGGGACACCTGACCCAAGCGGAGCCGAGGCTACGCGGGGGGGAGCGAATCTCCCCCACGCGCACCTCGTCCGCGCGGCATCCTCCCACGCGCGCTACGGCCGCCACGATGTCCGCGGGCCGCACGGAGTCGTCCAACCCCGCAACCCGGAGCTCGCCGTATTTGACCGGCAGCCCAATCTTCACCGGCCCTGACTGGTCGTATAGCCCGGTCAATTTCTCGGCCAGGGCCTTCGCCTTCTCTCTACCGTCGCCACCAGCGACCTCAAAAATGAGGCCCCCCGTCGCGGCGCGCTTCGGGCGGAGCCGACCGTCCTCGATTCCTAAATCTTGGAGATTTATCTCCTGCCGAGCCTTTGTGAGGACCTGCTCATAGGTCGTCTCCGCCCCCGGTGCGATAGTGATCGTGATCGCCGCCGTTCGGGGGGGCCTCGCTAACCGGGCTGCCGGTTTCTGCCGTGCTCCGATTGCGGGCATCGCCCGGGTTCCCTCCCGAAGAGGAGGCGGACGCGAGGCTGTCGCCGGGGCCGTCCTCGGAGCAGCCCTCGAGGGGACCCGTCCAGAAGGGGCGGGGCGATCCCTCTCGAGGCGCATCCGCCTCCTCTTCCGACCGACGACCTCCACCCAGTCGCCGGTCTTGCTCTTTACGGGTGGGGGAGGAGGCGCTGGGAGGCACCTCCCCTGCGCCCCTCTCCCCGCCAAAACAGAACTATAAGTCCGCCCGTCGCGAGTACGGGTGGCTCCCTCCGAAGTCTTGCGGGGTTCCACGGCCCTGTGCCGCACCCCCGCACGCGGTGCCACGCTATCACTGTCCGAGGCGCCAGATGTAAACATCCGGCGTCTCGGAGGCGCTGGTCTTCCCTTTCCCCGTGGAGGGGGAGTATTGGGAGGCGGCATACGGTCGACTCTAACCGCCTCCGTGGCCCTAGTGAGGAGACGCTCCAACCGCGCGATGCGCCTCTCCAAGGCATCGCGATTCCCACCCTCCACGGGGATCTTAGGGGACCGCCGCGGTCCCTCGTTTGCGGTAACGAGGGTACCCGCGGTTCGTTCCACTTCGGCGGTGGACCGCCGCAACGCCACGGTTGTAGGTGGATGACTCACCCTGCTCGTCGCTGCTGTCGTCGGCCGAGACGTGATGCGATCCACCGTCATCTGGAGGCTTCTATACGAAGCCTCCAACTCATTGTTTCGCGCCGCGAGCCGTGCGTTTTCGGCCATAACACGCGTCATGTCCGGTCCGCCGATGCTTCGCACGTGGAGCTCCTCAGCTGCGAGTGCTGCTCCCATACTGGCCATCCTTATATCGCGCACAATCGTCCCTTTTAGGTTGCGCGAAACCTCCGTAGCCCGGATGATAACGGCCTGCATCTCTGCGTGTCGGGCCGCGAGGTCGGCCGTAGCCATGGCTCTCATCTCGGCCCTCATCGCATCCTCGGTCGCGGTGTCCGTTGGCCGAGGTCGCTTTGTCGCGGGCTTGACTCGCGAGGCCCCGCCCCGGATAGATGACGGGCTATCGCCATCTTCTCCGGAGGTGGTATCCCCAGACGCCCGCTTTCGCACCCTATCCGTTGACACGGATGACCCCACCGAGGCGACCGAGGCCGCGCTAAACGAACTCCGCCTCGAATCGCAGCCACCCAGGAGACTCGCCATGTCCCTGTCGTACGACGACGTGGGCGACATGGCGTGCGTTATTTCTCTGAAGGAGACCGGTCCCTCCCTCAGCCGCGTGGAAGATCGCGTTACGCGGCGCGTATCGGTGGGGTTGTCAGCCCGGGCTGACGTTCCCGGCACGTCGATTGGCACACTGCTTGCATGTGCATCGCCAGGGGCGCAGCGGCCCACCCCTGACGATCCCCGGTCGTATGATAACGACGCGGCGGAGCCCGGTCGAGATCTCCTATCCGCGCCGGTACTGGGGGATCCGACCCCCTGCACCGTAAACTTATTTCCTTGTGTTTGTCTATTCATGTTTAGTTTAAGTTTTCGCCATAGTTGGTATAAAAAGAACCCCGTCCCCTCCAGAGGTGGTTTCACCCCTCCGCGTCAGCCACCCTGGCATGGCTGAGCCTGAGCCAGTACAGCCTGACGCATCATCGGAGCTACTTCCTCTGGAGACCCCTCACCCCGTTGGCATCCCCAGAAGGGGGAAGTACCCAGGGACCACCACGAGGAGGTGGAGTGAGAGGAGTTTCAGGAAGCAGAACCCATCCAAGAGGATCGAGATCTCAATTGGATGAACCCTACTTCCCTCAGGCCCCCGACCTAACCAAGACCTAACCAAGACCTAACCAAGACCTAACCAAGACCTAACCAAGACCTAACCAAGACCTAACCAAGACCTAACCAAGACCTAACCAAGACCTAACCAAGACCTAACCAAGACCTAACCAAGACCTAACCAAGACCTAACCAAGACCTAACCAAGACCTAACCAAGACCTAACCAAGACCTAACCAAGACCTAACCAAGACCTAACCAAGACCTAACCAAGACCTAACCAAGACCTAACCAAGACCTAACCAAGACCTAACCAAGACCTAACCAAGACCTAACCAAGACCTAACCAAGACCTAACCAAGACCTAACCAAGACCTAACCAAGACCTAACCAAGACCTAACCAAGACCTAACCAAGACCTAACCAAGACCTAACCAAGACCTAACCAAGACCTAACCAAGACCTAACCAAGACCTAACCAAGACCTAACCAAGACCTAACCAAGACCTAACCAAGACCTAACCAAGACCTAACCAAGACCTAACCAAGACCTAACCAAGACCTAACCAAGACCTAACCAAGACCTAACCAAGACCTAACCAAGACCTAACCAAGACCTAACCAAGACCTAACCAAGACCTAACCAAGACCTAACCAAGACCTAACCAAGACCTAACCAAGACCTAACCAAGACCTAACCAAGACCTAACCAAGACCTAACCAAGACCTAACCAAGACCTAACCAAGACCTAACCAAGACCTAACCAAGACCTAACCAAGACCTAACCAAGACCTAACCAAGACCTAACCAAGACCTAACCAAGACCTAACCAAGACCTAACCAAGACCTAACCTAACCAAGACCTAACCAAGACCTAACCAAGACCTAACCAAGACCTAACCAAGACCTAACCAAGACCTAACCAAGACCTAACCAAGACCTAACCAAGACCTAACCAAGACCTAACCAAGACCTAACCAAGACCTAACCAAGACCTAACCAAGACCTAACCAAGACCTAACCAAGACCTAACCAAGACCTAACCAAGACCTAACCAAGACCTAACCAAGACCTAACCAAGACCTAACCAAATAATCGAGGTCATATTCAGGCATAACCCATGGGAACACTACAAATATGGAGGCATAACCATTACGAACACTACAAATACTGAGGCATAACCCTGGGGAGTACTCGAAACATTCAGAAATGACCCTTGCTCACACCCAAAATAATCAAGCATAACCCCCAAACTTTAATCTTCAATATCTCAGAAAATATGACATTCAAACAGGTCATACATGGACTCCAAATTATTGCATTTTCGAGGTCCAAAACTTATCCAAATTTCATCGAGATTAAACACTTTCGCTCAAAACTTTCAATGTATAATATTTCCACAAAAAAAAAAAAAAAAAAAAAAAAAAAAAAAAAAAAAAAAAAAAAAAAAAAAAAAAATATGACATTGAAAACACGTCATCCGTTCAATCAAAAATTCTTCCATTTCAGACATCTAAAACATATACAAATTTCATCCAAAGTGGAGACAAAATTCAAAATTACAATTTTAGAAATATTCCCAAAAATATTGGATTCCCAATCTTGTACTCCATACATTCCCCTTCAAATATCGAGATCTGTAATCGATACAAATTTCATCAAAATCCATCCACTAGAAATGGAGATACAGAGGTGCCGCATTTTCCATTCAAATGAGAATATCTCATGAATAGGTAAAGATACAGTCTTCCAGAAATATTCAAAATGTGCGTCCAACCTCACACTATAATGTCTCCAAACATCATCCAAATCCACCCTACAGAATACGAGATATGGCCCAAAATAAAAGAGACACGCCGCTGGTACTTAAAAAAAAAAAAAAAAAAAAAAAAAAAAAAAAAAAAATTGGTTAGACAGACAGACAGACAGACAGACAGACAGACAGACAGTCAGTCGGTAAATCTATCTGAGCTTGCTTCTCTTGATCTTCTCTGAATCACTTACACGAGTCCCACTGTCAGACACATCTGAATTCATTTACTTACGAAAACTCCGCAACAAACTGGATACTTAAGCCTTCCTTTTTTTTTCTCTCCCTTTACCCCCACAAACATTTTTTTCTTTCTCTTTTTCTCTCATTTTTTCCCATATTTTCCCATTTTTTTTCCACTTCTTCCCTTTTTTTCCATTTTTTACCATTTTTTTACATTTTTTACCATTTTTTTACATTTTTTACCATTTTTTTACATTTTTTACCATTTTTTTACATTTTTTAATATTTTTTTCCATTTTTTTATATTTTTTCTTTCCTTTTTTTAACATTTTTTTTAACATTCTTTACATTTTTTTACATTTTTTTACATTTTTTTACATTCTTTTACATTTTTTCCCCCATTTTTTACATTTTTCACATTTTTCACATTTTTCACATTTTTCACATTTTTCACATTTTTCACATTTTTCACATTTTTTCCACTTTTTTTCATTTTCGGATTCTTTCCATTCTCTTTTCCCTCAAATACCCTTTTCTCTCTTTTTCACACATCTCGCATCTTCCAAACATTGCTTCACCTGCACCTCTCGTAATGCCATCACAGTCAAAACACCTTTATACACTACAAACTTATACACTATTCCACAAAACCGAATCAATCCACAAAACGCACAATATCCACAACTCCGACAACACCGCCAAACATCTTCATGACCACAAAGGAGAGAGAGGAGAGTTTCAAATTCTGAATCAGTTTATCGCTGATAATAAGTCATTTCCGCGAATAATAGCTACCCCGAAAGAGCCTTTCTTACCTGCGGTTATTCATCTACTGCAAACATCCAACCAATTTTCGCGAGGTCACTTACATCTGCTCTAATCCGATTACCAAGCATTATCCCAAACACCCACGGTATCCAAGCATCCCTCATAAAGGTCGCACAGGACAAACGATTATTACATTCCTGGAATTCAGCAAAGATGAAAAGCCAGGAATACGAAAATATCCCCCCCTGCCGTAAAGATCCAACAATACGTGACTTGGTAAAAGTAAAATTCCTTTTATTCTTTCAAATCGTACAACTATACAATAATACAATAATACAATAAATATTCATCATCGCAGAAATTAGGGTACACCCGAGGGAATATTCTGTGGCAGTTTCAACAACATTCCAGCAGGAATTCACAAGTTATTAGCCATTTTCGGAAAGGTGCACTCAATTCCGTCACAATGTGTGGCGCCATCTATCGGGAGAACGCCCAAACTTATGCACAATTACTTCCAAGTATCGGTCGATAGATGCCAACACCAATCAACATTCTTACCGACGCACCAAACTCACAGGATAATCGCTAATTGGTTATTCATTACTATTCGCATGTTCTTCACAATCTTACTCATTATTCTGGACAGTTTACTCTAAATGCTACAATCATAAATGTTAACAATTTAAGCGTATTATGTCAACAACTTCATTCTTTGCTGGGTCCCTGTAAATCATTCTACTTTACCTTCTGACGTCTTCGCGGGATATAATTAAGAAATAATTAATGGAATACAAAATTACATAAGTGTTTGCATTAGAAACTAGGGGAATGTCCATTCCAGAATCTCAAATTACAAAGGTAAACAATTTATTCGTAGTAGTTTTGTTGATAATGACTTACCGACTGATTACGCAGTTTTCTTCTCTATCGATATAACTCTTTTTGTTCTCAACTGTTGCCGTTAGATGGCGGACTTTCGGATACCTCCTTAGTCCTGATGCTTCGCGCGTACATACCAGGAACCGATGAGATGCTTTTTCAAGGAGGTAACACGGGAGAGATAATGTCTGTCCTTGACGCACGGTATGACTCGCCTTGTCTTACACATTACAGGTATAGGGAAAACCTTCGAAAATTTACGGCCGCCAGATGGCAGTCACCAATCGATATTCCTATAGACGCACCGAACCCACTAAATAATCGGTAATAACTTACTAATTATTACTCCAATCTGGTTCAATATTTTACGGAATATTCTCAAAGGCTTACCCTCATTTCTACAAACATAAATGTTGACAATTTCTGCCTATTAAAAGAACAACATAATTCTATACTGGGCCCCAGTCACATTTTCTACGTCATCTTCTGACATCTTCTCGGAAATTAATTACGTTCTTCACTTAATAGGAAGAATTTGTCAACATTTATGATCGCAGAAATTAGGGTAGACCCTCAGGAATATTCCGTAGCAGTTTCAACAGGATTCAAGCAGTAATGAATAAGTTATTAGCAATTTTCGGAGAGGTGCACTGAATTCCGTGAGAACGTGTCGCGCCATCTATCGGGAGAACGCTGAAACTTCTGGTCAATTAGTAACAATTCCCTGACGCTAGATGGCACTACCAATCTCCTTTCTTACCGACGCAGCGAAATCACTGGATAATCGCTAATTAAGTTATTAGTTACTACTCGAATGTTGTTCAAAATCCTACTGCATGTTCTGGACAGTTTATCCTAATTTCGACGATCATAAATGTTGACAACTTCAGCCTATTAAGTGATGAACTTATTTATCCACTGGACCGCTATCAAAATTTCTACGTTATCTACTGACGTCGTCGTGGGTAATAATTATCAAATAATTAACGCGGCACAAAATCCCGTCGATTGCGATATAGGAAGGTACGGGATGGTTCGTTTAACTATCTTAAATTGCATAAGTTAACAATTCATTAGGAATAGTATAGATGATAATTAATTAACTGGTGATTTCGTTGATTTCTTCTCTATCGACATGATGCCTTTAGCTCTTAACTGTCGCCGCTAGATGGCAAACCCTCGGATACCTCCTTTGTCCTGATGCTTCGCGCGTACGTACCAGGAACCGATGAGATGCTTTTTCAAGGAGGTATCACGTGAGAGTGAATCTCTATCCTTGTCTTGCACATTACAGGTATAGGGAGAAGCTCAGAAAATTCTCAGCCGCTAGATGGCGCCTCCAATCGACATTCCTACCGATGCAGGGAACCCACCAGGTAATCGATAATAATTTATTAATTGTTACTCGAATGTGTTCACAATTTGTCCCTATTAACTGAAGAAATTGATTGTTAACTCTTCATCTATCAGGATATTCTACGTTACCTTCTGACATCGTCTCGGGTAATCATTAAGAAATAGTTAACGCGACACAAAACCTCTTCCGCTGCTAAACAGGAAGGGGAAGGTTCATTCTACAATTTTAAATTGCAAAGTTTAACAATTTGTTTTTGATAGTATAGTTGATAATGAAGTAGCTGCTGATTATATAGATTTCATCTCCATTGACATGTCGCGTTTAGTTTGTAGCTATTGCCGCTAGATGGCGCACTTTCGATTACCTCCTTAGTCTTGATGCTTCGCGCGTACGTACCAGGAACCGATGATATGCTTTTTGAAGAAGGTGTCACGAGAGAGTATTTGTCTGTCCTTGTCGCACAGTATGACTGTCCTTGCCTTACACATTATAGGTATAGGGAAAAGCATCCAAAATGCCCTGTCGCTAAATGGCGTCAGTGTCAATCGCAACTAAATCTGTTGCCCCTGCCTAACTGCAACCGTCTTTGCATGTACATTTAATGTTCCCTTGCTTTGCGTTACCTTTTTTATAGATTTCCATGGGGCGATTTCGACGTTCGACGGCTCAAAATATTTTTTATTACATTAATTACTTGGCAACTGTTCTTTACAGATATAATGATTATGTTACGGGTCTGTACAAATAAATACAAATAAATGAAAAATGTGTTCCTTTTTATTCTTTTCTCCCAATATTACATATTGGTATACGCACGAAATTTCTTATAGACATCGATCAGAATATAAAATGGAATTCACACTTTTCACGAACAATACAATACGAATACCAGAAATGAACCCACTTTACTAGCATAATGTAATGGACGAAGTTGGTATCATTTTTCGAACGATTGATTTGTATATCTGGAAAAACCAGGACGTTGTCCCATATAAGTGTTGATAATTATTTTCCGTCAAATTTCTTTTTTTTTTAATTACTAATCAGTAAACTGCATACTTTGGGTTTTCACGTTTGACATTTGCTCTGCTGTCGGTAATAAACCGATAAGGATAACTTATACAGTCGTCGGCAACTTGTCGACATTCGAGAGTAACCGACCGCCAAACTCTCCAGCTGATGACGCGACTCGGTACTTGTTTTGAGATATCGAATAACGCTGATACGACAAGGTTACGCCGTTCTCGACAACAGTTATTCGCTTCGTTAGACATGTCGAGGAGAGCAGACTAATCGTTGGTCTGAAAATAGTTGAGAAATATTCTATTGTATGGTTTATGAGACCGCAACACAGCTACAGAATTGCTTTCCTGACGTCTTTTATCGCGAGACTCGTATACTTTACGATAAAACACACAGATTTGAGCTACGTAGAGACTGTACTCTACGGACTGTACGAATCCGCGGAAACGCAATGGCGAACCCGCGCGACACCTAGGTGAAGTAACTGGTATAAATCAGTTGAATAAGTTACTAGGTGAAATGACCAAATACAGGCTATTTGAATGGTGTCAAAGTTACTCTCCTCGCGCTAGTAACTCGAAAACAGCATTCCCCGTTCCCTCTACCAGAGGAACTGCCCGCGGTTGTGTATACGAGCAGTTGTACGTACTGTCGGATACAATAGGTAAAAGTAGGTATGGTGAAGGTAACTTTTCGCGAGGGGAATATCACTATGGGGCGGCTCGCGAGCTCCCAGTTGGTACCTAATTCGGGCTACTACTACTACTGCTACTATTGCTACTACTAGTACCACTACTGTTGCTACTCGCCTAGAGCAACCAGAGCTTTCTAAATGAAAAAAAAACAGAGCGTCATGACTAGCTGAATTCTGTAGCGATCGTTTATCCAGGGTCTTTCGGTTTGCACCGTCTTCCTTTTATTCGACAACCCGCCGTTTCTGAAATGCTACCACTGCTCTGTCGCGATCGATCCGCGACACGAACATTCGTTCAGCCTATTTGGCAAACAAACGGAAAGTAATTTCGAAAAATTCGAGAAATTAGGAAAACCTAAAACCGCTTGTAACTTGAATTTTTCTATCCACCCCGCCGATTCTCTTATTCGTCTCGTTCCATCGGCATTCGTAGTGATAATACAAGAGACAGCTATGACAGAAATAGCACCGGAGAAAGTGACCAAGTTGCCGGAGGTGGCGAAGGTGGCGGAGGAGGCGGAGGTGGCGATGGTAGATATCGTTTAGGAACGTTAGGGATGAAGTTAGTAGGGACGTTGCTCTTGCCGTTGATCGTTGGACGATCAAGTAGAAGTTGGGCGACACGTACGTATACGTTCCCTTCGAAATTGTCCGATCAAAATTTCCTTCCTGGACGATGAATACCCTTCCGCTGATCGATCTGTTCCGTTTTCCAGTGAATCAGACACCGCGTTCAACTGTCGGTATCGATTGTTGTGCTGTTGTGCCGTTGTGCATATGAAACGACATGCCGAAAGCAAAAATGAGCTATATTTCAACGTATGAAAATTCGAGCGATTTTCGGTGCACGAACAGCATCGAAACGAGGTTCCAGTGTGGTAACTCGAACAGGATATCGCTCTGATGTATGATGACCAACAGTATGTCCATCGAGAAGGAAAGCAGGAGGAAATTGCTCGAGAGTGTGTTTCGCGCGATACTGACGACGAGATGGTTTGTCCTCTTGCTCGGTCTAATTATCGGATTCTGTGAAGCGGGTCAAACAGGTACTTAAATTCTATGTCTCGTGCATTTCATCGTTTTCTTTGTATGTATACAATCTCGTGTCAGTTTTCACAATGAACGGTAGTTTTGCAATGATAACACGATTCTTGGCATCTCGAGAAATACGCGAGAAACGAAACACGGAACTAAGACGACAATAAAAATGAAACTTTCGGATGGTATCTTAACCCTGTGTGACACGTTATTCAAGCATATTCGTTCGATACATCTATGGTCCTGACAAAACGGACGAACCAACATTCAAACTTGTATACATCGAACAAGGAAAATAAACAAGAAATACTTGTAGAGAGAAAGAAGAGAGAAAGGAAGAAAGAAAGAAATAGAGAACATTGTCAAATTTATTCCTCGCGATGCTTTCAAAAGGATAGAAGATAATATAATAAGCGGGCAGGCGAATTTCAAGGGAATAGATATTTTTCCGAGACAAATGTTTCCCAAGGGTCCAAAGCGGATCGATGACGAGGCGTCTGAACGCTTTTGAAAACGGTTAGACAGTGGATGATACTGTATCGAGCGTTCGATATGAACGCACCGAGCATGCGCGAAGAAATAAATGTAATTTGTAAGATTTTCCAAACGACACCCGCGTAATACTCGTTTTAACATAGGGCTGCAAAGGGTTAATAGATTTGGAGAATACATAAATCTGCGCGTTCGGGGAAACGAGCATCTATCTGTCCGTGTATTATTACTTTTACTAGTTTGCCGACCTTTGCGCCTTGGTATACGCGTAAAGACGGCCATTTGAAATCCGTGACTGAGACTGACCACAAACGAAACCGATTTCTAACAAGCAGAGGTAGTTTTACGGAGAACTGCGACTAACCGTTTAAACGAAAGAAATGATCTTTTCATAAAATGTACGAGTAAAACATAGTAGTGTTCGTTTATAGTTGAACGTATGAAACATTTTACGCGGTTAAAACGCGTAACGCTTTCGCTGACCTCCCGACTGCAATCGGTGCAAAATGATCTGTAAGAAGAAAAAGAAAATGTTTGCCGAATGTGCGTAGAATATCGGTCCGAGTGTACGTCGATGTGATTCATAGGTATGCATCGACTTACAGACGCGGACGGGTTACAGCAGAGCTGCAAACTCGAAGGCCTCCATCCGCTTTTGATTATTACTTACAAAAACATAACGATAGCTGTAAGTATCATGAAAAACATGTTAAAATATTATTATCGGTGGAACGATGAAACCGTAGAACGCGTTACAGTTGAATGAACGTGTTTAAACGTCGCGCATCTGGCTGCGTGCGTGTGTGTTGCTTTAGGTGGATAAGATCATTGTACCGCACGGGGAACGTGTGACCGTAAGATGCAGAGAACTTGGCAAATACAAGCTTATCGGTGATTCTCTGCTACATTGCCGCAATGCGAGTTGGAATGGAAAACTACCTTCCTGCGTTCCGACAACGGCCATTTCGAATTATACCGGTGAGTAAGCCGAACGATGGCTGTTTCGTGTCTATTTCAATGAAATCTCCCCTGGCGTATCCGGAACAACGTTCGTTGATCCGCTGCGTTCAGCGTAGAGACGATAAGTTGGTATGCGAATTCGTTGAACGTGTTACACGATTCGATGGAATCAAGTTCTCCTGATGGAGACGAGACCGATACCTGTGTTTAGTTATTCTCCTCTGATGACTGTTCGAGGAGAAACAGAAGACGTACCGCCCACGATCGTGTTTGGACTGCCAGCCGGCTCGGCTGCCGTGGAACCATCCGGTACCCTTGCGGTCTTTCCGGGGAGCATTCTTCACTTGGAGTGCCTTTTCGCCCGGAAACTTGGTAATCCGGAATGGACGTGGACTTCGACGTTTCGTCAGTACTTGACCGGTGAGTAAGTGCCGTCGGTGATATCGTGGGATCCAGCTGCGGTACGTTAATCGTTGATCATTCTGGGAAATGGGAATTTTCAATCATTCGTATACTCGTTCGCTTGGTATACGAGTCCTCGGCATGGGACTACGTATGCAGACTCGGGACAATCGGGAAAAGAACTAGCAGAAAATATGCAGAGATAATCGCGAAGCACCGAAACCCAACGAACATTGCCTTGTAGCGGTTTCCATTCGCTGCAGGATGGGCGATCGCCGCTCGAGAAAGAGACTGGAAATACCGGCTGTCCATATATTATGCGAAAGCTCAGGATTCCGGTGTGTACACGTGTTCCACACCCCGTGGATTATCCAATTCGATTCGCGTTCACGTTGTTGGTAAGCGTTGCTGTTCGTTTTTCCTTTTTGCACGGTAGAAGGAAAGAAGGAAGAGACGAGAATCGCTCGAGAAATAATAACAGCGAAATCTATGCGCCGTTCCAGACGTTCAATGCCCGATCTTGAGCTTGCCGGAACCACCGTTGCTCGGGAAAATTGAAGGTGCACGAATGGGACACGGAGCAGTGTTCGAATGCCCGGTCGGATACAGATTAGAAGGTGCTACCGGTATAACGTGCCAGTACAACGGTACGAGATCCGACGAAAGTGCTGCGGGTCTTCAACATTCTTAGAAACGGTTGATCGATCGTCGATTGTTTGTAGGTAAATGGTCCGCCGATATGCCGCGATGCGATACCATCGAATGTCCACCTCTGGACGCGATTAGCGATTCTTGGTTGCAGCTTCTCGAGTACAACAATACTTTTGGCGGTAAAGCCGTGTTCGCTTGTATGTGGGGCCACAAGCTTGTGGGTTCGGAAACTGTAGAATGTCAAGGAGACGGTTCGTGGAGCGGAGATGTACCGACTTGTGCTGGTAATCCCTGGTCACTTGCATTCTTTTTCCTTTCATTCCTTGTCCACGTTATACGGGCCTGTAATAATCGTTCCCCAGAAATTAGCTGCCCAGCACCATCGGTACCGGAAAGCGGACGCATCATCGAACAAACCCCTCGTCACAATTTGGGAAGTAAACAGCATCGCGATCGAGTACACAAAGTTGGCGCACTCGTTATGTATGCTTGTTTGCCGGGTCACCAACTGTTAGGCGAGTCTTCCATCATTTGTACCGAAAATGGGACGTGGTCTCACTCGTCACCAGTTTGTAAGTGTAGAAACAACGGGCTTCTCTTCGAACGAACGCGATTCTCTCCGCGGTTTGTACTGGGTTGGCTAACCTTCCGCGACTTGTTTCCAGGCAAAGTAAGGTGCCCTTATCCGGGTGATCCACCGCACGGACGAATCGCCCCTCTGAAATTTTGGTACAAGCCTGGCGACAATATACAGGTACTGGAAAGTCTCGAGGTGGCGCGCACATTTTGATCAAAGAAATTCGCTTCAATCGAATATTTCAATCAGGTTACCTGTCTGCCCGGATATGTAACTCCGCTGGAACCCGTCAGGAGACCAACATGTAGAGAGAATGGTATATGGAGTGCACCGCCGCCTCCCTGCAGATCGTACAAAGACGTTTAAGTTTAGATGATCGATCGATCGATTAACGTTCACGATGAGAAATATTTCACCGT
Organism: Nomia melanderi; assembly: GCF_051020985.1. Taxonomy (NCBI): domain Eukaryota; kingdom Metazoa; phylum Arthropoda; class Insecta; order Hymenoptera; family Halictidae; genus Nomia; species Nomia melanderi. The sequence goes on along the minus strand of NW_027475230.1, from coordinate 124,994 downwards.
GACGCTACGCATTCTGTCTCGAGGGCAGAGAATGGACCTACCCACGTGGATACCAAGCTCGCTCGAATTCGGTGACGCATCATATCCCGAACAATGTAAACATGCTGTGAAAGACACGCAAGATACATATCAATTGTAAGCTCGCTGACTCTTCCAACATGGTTCAGTGTTTTCGTTGGTATCGAAATTTTATTGACTGAAAGAAGGTCGAAAAGGTTGCTGGCTCGATACTATCTTTCCAAAGACTAAACTGCTTACCGGATACGATGTTTTCTTTTCGAAACGTCGCTGTTCGAATTGTAAGTATGTAAGTAAATAGATACAACTGATGAAATACGTGCAACGGCGACTGCTGGTAAAATCGTCTCGTTTCATTATTTCACTCTCGAGTGATTTGTTTTCTCGCTAACCTTTTTCCTGTCCTAACGAGCAGTTGAATAACAAACAAATTGTCGCGTAGCACTCTTGCCGCCATTGAACGTATTGTCCACTGTGCCATCGTATGCGGAAGAAACCAGACTAATACAATTGTTTCATATGAAAATAGTCTAAGGATGAGCTTAACAAACAAAGAACGAGGAGCGGGTAAATAACGGTGTGTGTGTGCGTGCAGAGAGGGAGAGAGTGAGTGAGAGAGAGAGAGAGAGAGAGAGAGAGAGAGAGAGAGAGAGAGAGAGAGAGAGGTGCGCTTCCACCTCTATTTACGTATATAGACGCAATAAATGAATGCGGTACACATACGGTTGTTCGATGCCTGTTTCTAACCTTTAGAAGCATGTAAGTTTTCGCGTCTTTTCCCTTATACATGATATATACATCTTTATATATAAAATAAAGTTGAGTTATTCTCTGAGACCGTGAGTTTTTAAATACCCACGATACGATAACTTTCATTGCTCGATTTGGAAAAACAAATCTTCATTTGCAGCCACGATTATTGTGTTGTGTGAACGATAACCGAAATCGAACACCACAGAAGCAAAACGATAACGGCATCTTTGAAATTTCGTGATTCTGAAATGTACAGCAAATGCGTCGAATTATTTCATGGATTCAAGGATGGTAAATGGTCCACGAAAGACAAGTTGGAACAGTATCGTGGAATCTTGAAGTTACACGGTTAGCGAATCGTTTATTTCTCGCATACGATTTTCTTCTTTCCGTATCGTTACGTTCCATGTATTCCACGTAGAGCGCTGTTCTTACATCGTAATTGAAATATATTTCTCGAATGGTATGTAGGTCGTGAAAAGAAGTTGCGATTGCAGGACGGTGTCAAATTAAAGAAGAAGATATCATGGCAATTAGGTTTGTTTCGAGAAGATGTGAAAAAGTACCGCCAACTCGTCAGCGACGTCGAAAGTCGAGCGCATAGAGTGTTACAGAATCGCATAGATCTACGGTTAAAGTGCCATGGTCGCGAAACCGAGGTTCGTTTCGCGTTTCGAGCAATAATGATTTTTCAATTGGCACTTTTTGAATCGTCGAGCACGCTTGAACGCCAACTGTTTCGATTCTAGCAGATTTACACGATTATTTCTGAGGATAATCATAGAAACCGCCGTCGACTGGATAAGCTTCGTTACGAGAAAAGAAGGAGAATGAAGCGTTGTTTCGAGTTGCAGGTATACGGGTACCTTATTCGCAATTAGTATGTCTTGTTGCGCGATATGGTGCGATAAACATATATGCGTGTATAACTTTGAGGAAAAATTTGTAATGCAGTTGGAACAAGCAAAATTATGCGACAGTTATACGCGAGAACGCGACATACCGTGGGTTCAGGCTGAAACGCACCAGCAGCAATTAATAGCGCGTTATCAACAGGCTATAGCGAAGCAAAACGCAGCGAAGGCGATCAACATAACGTACAGCTGTATGCTTGAAATTTTAAGACAGGTACGATACACGATCGTCTCTCGTCTACTTACTGGGATATCCCTATAGTTCCGGATAATAGTTCTCTCTCTCCCTCCCTCCCTCAGTCAGCATTTGTCGGAAAATTTATTCTCGTAGGACGCGGTGCACCACGACGCTTTGTTAGACTTGTTGAAACAAGATCGACGAAGTCAGTGCGAGGTGATACTTAAAGCAACGATAATGGGACAGCTCGCGATCGAAGAATCCGACGACATAGGGAAAAAATGTAAACGAATCACCCGAAAAGTTTGGAACAATATGAAGGAAAGGGAACGTACGTTGACGTTTGTTCGCGGGCAAGTTGAAGATTTATGGTCGTACGCGCAATCGTTGATACGAACCGAAGTAAGTTACGAGGATAACAAACGAACCGAGGAATACAAATTTTCCTTTATAAAGTCGCGATACCTGCACGCAACTTTACGAATAGTAGTTTGAAAAAAGAGAAGAAGCATCAGCGGAACTAACCGACACTGCGTATTCACCATATTGCGCGTATCACGACAGAGCGAAACAATGTTTACCGTGGAGGTGAGGCGCGCTTCGATGGCATCGAACGGATCACTAGAGAAGCAAATCAAATCTTTGGAAGAAATATTCGATAAAGTGAAAGAATCGTTGTTGGTGCGATCCTATCGGGAATTATTGTCGAGGTAGCAACGTTCATCTTCCGAATTATCCAAATTTTCCCGTTCAACTGGACGTGTTACGATTATGTATACGTAGCTAAATACTGGCCGTATCGTTCTTTAGATTGGAAGAACAAATGAAACAAAGGACACGATTACTCGAACAGTTCGATCGAAACGTGAAGGAACGCGAACTGTTGTTGACTCGGAAGAATGAAGCTTTATCCGGTCTCTCTGAAATCGAGCACTCTCTTGTCGCTCGCGTAGAAGAGTAAATACGCGTTTCGTTTGTTTCGAACGTTTCATTCCAGCTTCGTACCCAACGATATATCCTATTTTCGTGATATTACGATACTCGCATTCCTCCTTCCTCCGTTTGCAGATATAACGCGGATAGGGATGCGTTACTCGAACGAATCGCGATGCAACAGCAACGACGACTCGAACACAAGAATTTAAGAAAAGACCGTGGCGAATTGTTGATGAACATACGAGCAGCCCTACAAAACATGGTTGCTATGCTGATCTATGTAAGGAGGGGAACAGTTAAGACACCGAAAAAACAAACAGATAAAAAGTCCTCGAAGGAAGATAAGGATGACACGGAAGAATTGGAATCTGTTATCCCAACGATGGTTAAAGTTGACGCGGAAGGTAAAGATTCGTGCCACTGGATTAAGAATCCTATTTCTTTTATTTCTTGTCCCAGGTTTAGCGTTATTGTCGACTGTAAGCCGAAAAGTAGGAGCACTCTTTGGAATGAGTAATTTCGAGTTTGACAAGGACAGAGATGACAGAGCGAAAGACTTGTACCAAACTTACGTCTCCGACTATAATTCGAAATTGAAATTTAAAGACGAGAAAGCAGAAACTAGAGGTATGTCTTCGGTAGACGTTTCTCCTTTCTCCTTACGTGGCAGTCTTTCGTAGACGAACGAGCGAACAAATTGTTTTCTCTGTTATACAAAATTATATATTAGAAGATTTCGACGAAACTTTTAGGTTTTATCGTCGAGCATGAAGCGATTGATTCCTCGGTATTGACCAGGACCGAGATCAAATTAAGAAGCAGACAAGCTGTCGAAACTTACACGCGAATAGAATAAAATTCTGATTATGCGATAGTATTAATTTTTCTCTTCGAGGAATGCGTAAGGACTGACGATACTCGCTGAATTTCTATATGGTATGCACTCACAGTTTATTTACATAGGCCTATTAGCAAATATGTTATTTCATATCGTTGATTCGTCCGAATCCGAGACGTTCTCTTTTTATTTGCGTTTTCAACCATGAAGGTACGCTATCATCGATAGGGCAAGCATTGGGATACTTTAAAGGTGGCTTTGGTTCTCTGAAAGGATGAACATTCTTCAATTTTCTCAATAGAAAATATTTCATTGTCTCTTTCGGATCTCTGTAATAATCCAAATAAAGATTAAATGGCTGTTTCAATGGAAACCATTCCTGTGATCTCACGTATGGTTTTGGAAAGTTGTACTGAAATATCGGTTCCTCTGCGTCTGTGCAAAAAGAAAACGAGAGATCCTCTGGATTTGTTCTTGAGTGATTTCAATTTGATTATAGCAGAGACAAAGATGTAGACATACATACCTAACGACGAATGATAAAATTCTGTTACCGTAGGATCCCAATCGCTTTGAAAAAACGCTAACCCCGCGGGTGTAAGATTCTCTTGATGTTCCCGATAAAATTCTAGAGTATTCCAATCGCGTTCTTTCAAATCTAGACTACAATAGAAAAGCGTGAACGATGTATCGCGTATCGAATATATTTCATATGTTCTCCTTGAAAATTCATTATTTACCATGGTTGAGTTTTTTTATATTTTGTATAGTCCAAAGGTTGGTTTTGCTTGTACAGCACAAATATGTATCGGTAATAACCAATTCCTCTGGATGGAATTGGTTTTAAATAATCCACTATTTGTTCACCGTGTTCCACTTTGTTTCCAGGAATGTTTCCCCTGAGAAGCAGGAAGCGTGACACACCTTTGTTCTTGTGAAATGGTTATTTACAATGTTAAAATAAATTAATCGCAAACTCACAGAAACCAATGACAGTACTCGTTATTTGAATTTTGCAAGTTACCATCGGGAGTACTCATTATTAAAGTCCATAAAGTATCTGTTTTTGTTTCATAATTAACAATTGGGTGTTGTCGTGCCTCGTTAGGTTTTATAACATTCCCTGTAAAAACTCTGACAAATGTATCATCCTCGATTCTATAATCTACTTCTAACGGTACAACAGGTTTGAAGTATGCGTATCCGAATAAATGTTGGAAGACTCCGTAGTGTTCAGCAATTTTATGTAAATGTAAAGGTCTCACTGTTTTTGTCCATATATCCTTTACTTGATTTAAATCGACGGATACTACAGGAAATTAAAACAATTTTACTGTTATAAAATTATATGTAAAACTATTATGTATACACGTGAAATATATGAAAAGTTTCGACAGGAAAAGGTCTGCTTACGTAATTTATACCGTGCCTGTTTCTCCATTTCAGGATTTGCCCTTATGACCCTGTGTTCAGCCATCCAACTTTGTTGGAGTTTTTTCGATAATTTTGGTACAGCGAAACCAATGTCCACCTTGCGTGATATCAATGGGTCTGTTTTCTTAAGAGCTGAAACAGAACTATTAGAAAAGAATTTGTACAATGACCATTGCGTTTTCCTTACATTCGAGTCGCTGTTTTAACGTGCGAGCAATCGTAGGTGGTTTTCCTCGTATATGATGTCCATGTCGAACTTGTTCAATACGAATTTTCGGGGATGTTGGAGAAAAATCGTTTGTAAAAATTCGAAATAATCTGGTAGCCATGACAAGATAATTTCAAACGAATCTTATAAAATACACACGTTTGATCATTGATGCGTTTACCAACAAGAAATCGTACAATCGATCGTTTGCGTCTCTAAAGAAATTTAAACGAAGAGGTTAGAATTCAGACTGCTTCACTTAATCGTGTATTTACTTATTAACATGTACATACCTAATGCAAACAATCTGAAAATACGCAATAGATTTTTTATTCAAATGAAAAAGTGTTTATTACTCTATATAAATGATGATCGCCCAACGAGTACCGATCATAGAACGTGTATCGTCCGAACTATAAGCGATGAAACCGTAAGGTAAACACTGTTTACTAAATGGATAATGATTTACCGAAATGTATGACAAATGATTTACAGGAAAATGCAGACATTCTTATCACTTTTACAGTTCAAGCTATATAACAAATTGGTGACAGCATTAGATTTTACTACTCAAAGGTAATATCTATTAACATTGCAGACCGTTTTTCATATCGACTTGCAGATGCTTGGACCCTAATAATGAGATCGGAAGAAGTAATAATAATAATAATAGTAAGTTGCAACAGCAACGACACAACAACAGTAGTAACAATTTCTATGGTGTTTAGTGAAACGTGTTAATCATCGCTTGAAAATGCAAGGAAAATTGCATTTTTTTATTAGATTGTATTTATGATATTGCTCTTTATCCATGAATCTGTACTTTTAAAACTTGTACTAATAAAACTGTATTTGTATGAAAATGGAGAGATTTGTGTGTACGATTTTAGAAATGTTTGTCCCGTAAAAGATAAAAAATGTTGTGCTGCCATCAGACGACAGCGACTCGTATTGGCATCTATTTCATACGTTGATGTTCAAACGAAGAGGTCGTTGAAAAGTTCCTGCTCTGTACGAACATGGCAGACTGCCATTGGCAGATAGCAGTTTTGCGGTTTCGCACTCGTCGCGACTGCAAAAGTTTTAATGTTGAAGAACGAAGGATATGAGCCGTAGTACTTCTATTAGAACGAATGTGTGCATGCTGCAAAGAAGAAAATCGAAACGTTCGAAGTTTCTTCAAATTGATCTTTAACGGGTAAGCGAAACGGTTTTCATTTCGATTCAACCCTGTACTCTTCGATTTGTCGTGATTCGTGGTTTACACAGACGTATATTGTAGGAGGATACGTAAACTGAGAAAAAAAAAACAGAGAGGACAATTTGTTCTTGTCGCATGAAATAAAGCGAGCAAATCTTTACTCGATACATTATTCTTGCACGTAAAATTGTTTACCGAAAGGCGCATAAAAAATATCTACTTTTATAACGATGCTGTGACAGTGGTAATGGTTGTGTGGTTGAAGTAGGGATCAGGACTACAATGGATGTAACGATAGCCTTTATATCCAGTTTGCATCTGTCGTTCCTTTTTAAATAATTCTCGTCAAACGGTTCGTTATATTTTTCCGAAACATATTAACAACATCAATGATTCGTCGATCCAACGTACATTCCCTAAATGAATATATTTTGTAAAATTTCCTTTTTTCGTATTCGTTTAACTCAATGAGATAGATGTATATGATCGCGTGTTACATTTCTACAAATAATGTACGAAATTTGATCAGACTTTGCGTAAATATTCCTAGATATTATCGAATATATAATTTCATGAAATTTATAAGATCAACCGAACACTAATATGAAAGATTAGTAGACCTTTCAGGCAGAATATTTCGATATAATTATCTGAAATTGACATGTCCTTTTGTAGACTGATTTATGAATTAGATGTTCATACGTGATTTGGCAGTGTTTTAACAACGGCGACATCGACATTTCTGTCTAGTTACGGTTCGATCGAAAAAGAATACAGGAAATGGATGGAACTAGAGCGGCCGATGTTTTACCATTGCTTCAAGAACGTCTGGCCATATTACCGGGTGGTCGAGATCGAAGAGGCGGACCAGTACTTATCTTTCCTACAACTCCTAGGCGAGAACGTGCAAAACCTGAAGATTATCGTCGCTTGTTACAATACCTTTTGACTGTACCCAGCGAAGAGGCGAGGGGTTTACGTTTCACAGTGATTGTGGACATGCGTGGTGCTACTTGGGACTCTGTAAAGCCCATTCTCAAGGTTGTATTTTAATACGTTTGGAAATTTTATAAACTGTAGTACCTGAAAAATCGCTACTAAATGCCGAAAAGAAACTGTATTCGTTTTTAATACAACTTGCTCTGTATTATGTTTGAAAGAAATAATTATTAGATCATTTTAACGGTCCATATGAAAATCTGTTCAAGGTGTTGCACGAGCACTTTCATCGATCAGTTTACGTCGCCTTTATTATAAAACCAGAAAATTTTTGGCAAAAGCAGCGAACCACCTTGGCTAAACAGAAGAAATATAATTTTGAGGTAACAAAGGTTTATGTAAAGGAAAAAACTATCGATTAACGACGATAGAAAGATACGATAGAGATTTTTCTGTACGTAGATAAACACCATAAGTTTAGAGGCTCTAGGGAAAGCGATAGACCCGTCGCAGTTGACTGCGGATTTGGACGGATCCTTGCAATACGACCATGCCCAGTGGATCGATACGCGACTCGTAGTAGAAGACTTTACGTGGCAAGCAGCGGATCTTCTCGATCGATTGGATGATCTACAAGAAGATTTGAGTCGTAACGATTTTGCGGATGACGTGGCTGGAGCTAAACACGGAATCGATTTACACAATGAAATGAAAAAGAAAATTATGAAAGTTCCGGTGGAAGAAATCGAAGTCGTTGGTCAACGGCTACTGCAACGTTTCGATAACAGTAAAAGTTTGATCACTCGTAGCTTAGATATTTCTTAGATATTAATTGGATGAACTGTTGTGCAGACACGCGCGCGCACACACACACGCACACACACACACGTTGTTGTTATTGTTGTCAGGTATGGCCACGACTAGTAGCGAAGGGGGTAGCATCGAGAGCGGTGCCATTGGCGGTACTGATTCCGATGGACGAGCGGCAGCCTTGGTTATTCAGCACTTGGATTCCGTGCACGCGGCGCAGCAACATCTGCTGCAATTGTGGCATATTAAAAAAATGAAGCTGGATCAATGTTTCCAGCTGAGACTTTTCGAACAAGATTGCGAAAAGATGTTTGATTGGATTTGTCACAACAGAGAAGGATTTCTGGCAAATTACGTCGAGATTGGTCGATCTTATCAGCTAGCCAAGAATTTGCAGGAGGAACATAAGCACTTTACGATGAGTTCGATGAACGTTTACGTGAACGTTAATAAAATTCTGACGATGGCCAGTCGTCTGCTAGAAACGCAACATTACGCTGCCGGGCACGTTAGAGCGGTGGCCGGTCGACTGGATCGAGCTTGGAAAGAGTTCGCTGCGGGTCTCGACGAGCGAACCGCGGTTCTTAGTTTGAGCGTTGTTTTCCATCATAAGGCCGAGCAGTATGTCGACAGCGTTGCGGGATGGAGTCAAGCTTGCGACGCTGGAAATTTGCCTAACGAAATACCGATCTTAGAATCCCATATACGACAACATCAGTCGCTTTACGAGGCGATGTGTCAAGCTTATACAGAGGTAATTTTCTTCCTTAAACGATAGAGCGACGATTTACGTGACTGCTTTAGACGTACCAACAGAGATCAAGAGAAATCAATTTAATTCGCGAGTCGATTTGTTTCGAGTATTGCAGTAACACGGTCTTGGACAGGACCTGGATACATTATTTTTGTACGAACGCGATATACAGGATACTTGGTAGTAATAAAAGATAATATTTGACAGGTATACGATGCGTATCAAGCGCTTTTGAGCGGACTAGGCTCGATGCTGCAAGTTTGTCACAGCTTGAGTTCGATACGCGGTCCAAACTCGGATACATTTTGCATCGATTATGTACGAAACAATTAGTAACTGTTACTTTTCTAGCTTTTAACCGGTGGACGTGCGCTTGGTATACGGGTACGATAAAAAAAAGTATCTCGGAGAATTTAGGGGTGGTTAGTAGAACTAGCGAGAATTAACTCTTTCGAATAAAAGTACGGATCAAGGACGCGTGCACGCCCATCGGTGGTTCCCTCGAGGTGGACGATTATTGTATTTTTGTTTTCCTATCGCGTAAATCCACGTGCTCGAGAATATTAATATTTTTAACGACGTACATTATGAAATGCGTAGCAAATGTTTAACACGGTTTTGGGTAATCCTATTGTTTAGGTACATAGTACCAGTAAGAAGCTTCTTTATCAACTGGATCATCTCGTGCAAGTCTGTAACCAACCACAAGGAATAGACCATACAGCCAGAAAACATGTACGTCCACTGGTGTGCATGAGTGTACATGTTCGTATTTGCGCGAATTAGCATGTATTTTCTCATTTATCTTGCGTAGCTGAACGTTCGCGGACACGCTTCGATGAAACAATAATAGATAGATTGCATGTTTATTCGGTTGCTTGAAGCAATTCGCGCTTAAGTCAATTGCTTTGATTATACGATATTTACGGATTCGACGACGAAGCGGTTTGTCGGTACTGTTCTCGCGACGATGCATGACGACTCGAAGAAAGATAAGTAGATTGTTCGCTTCGAGAAACAGGATTCGAACGGTCGCACGAGTAAGATGCTCGATTTGTTTAGAGCCAAGATGGGCATGGAATTGACGGACATTCCGGTATGAGCGGAAATCCAGCTGCGGACTACAGCGAGGGCGCGTCGCACGTGTTGGCGGTTATTCATCAAATCCTGGGTCATCACAGGGCACTGGAAGCTCGTTGGCACGCTCGAAAAGTGAAATTGCATCAACGTCTGGCTTTAAGGTACGTTTCACCGATCGTTCGTCGTTGGTTCGATTCGGTTCGTTTGCGTGTTCTCGTTACGGTTGCACACGTCTCTCGGTATTGTTTGCAGGTTGTTTCAAGAAGATGTGAAGCAAGTTTTGGATTGGTTGACGAATCATGGCGAAGTATTCATTCGGAAAAACACGGGAGTAGGTCGGAATCTTCAAAAGGCTAGAGTATATCAAAAGAGCCACGAGCATTTCGAGAACGTCGCACAGGTATTCGGTTCGATTGCTCGACCGCGTTGCATTCGCGAACAAATGGATTACGATCGTTTATGTTTTCCCTTTAAACAGAACACGTACACGAACGCTACCAAGTTGCTTACCGCCGCTCAAGAATTAGCGCACACGGGAGAATGCGCTGCTGATGAGATATACACAGTTGCGCAGGAACTGGAAGCGCACGTTAGCAGTTTCGCGGCTCGGGTTGAACAGCGCCGACGAAGACTGGACCTGGCGGTTGTATTTTATACTCACGAGAAAGAGGTAATCACGTTTTGTGTAATCTCAAAGTCGAGAAATGTGACGGCGCACGATTGTTTCGGTAGTTGAGCGGTTGGGTGGACGAACTGCGACAAGAGTTGCAGCAGGATGAAGTGGCGGAGAATCTAGAGACAGCAGAAAGGCTATTAGATCAGTGTGCGCAACATAGGGCATCCTGCTTGGAAGCTTGCACGTCTACCATTGTGCAAGGCGAGGCGTTGCTGCGAGAGCTTCGAGAATCTACCGATGCCCCTGACAGTACTGGTTCGGTAAGCATTCTTCCGTATTAACTTGCTAATAACTGGTTAATTTCACTTGAACGCGAAACAGCAAACAACGCGCATGCATGTAAGAGCAGAGACAAGAGGGAGCAGCTCGAGTGCTTCGAAACTACATACGTATAATGTTACAGATCACTGCGGTGGAAGCTGCGCTCGACAGGCTGGCTGGTTTGAGACAGGAATTGGAAGATTTATGGGCTACCAGGAAACTGAGACTCGAGCTTTGTTTGCGATTACGCGTTTTCGAAAGGGACGCTCTGGAAGCGAGCGGTCAGTTGGAAATGTGGGCTCAAGAACTGCAAGGACCACCTCGAGAAGGATCACCGGAGCAACTGTTACGCGTGCACAACGATGGCGTTGCTCACATGCAGAACACTGCTTTTCAGGTTCTACAACAAGGCCAAGAACTCGCCCAAGTAAGAATCGATCGGAACATTCGAGGGATGGAAATGTTGAATACTTTAAACGGGACTGAATTGTTCTCGACATAGGTACTGGAACAATCTGGAGTATGTATAATGGCAGATGGTCAGCACAGCGCCGCATCTAGAGTTCAAGTGCTACTCGAGTTTTTGAACGAAAGGGAAATGGATGCGGAAGATTTGGCGGAAATGCGGAGAGTTCGCCTAGAACAGGCTTCGCAATTGGTACAGTTGCAAACGGACGCCACTCACGTAGCCAATTGGATTCGTAACGGAGAGGCGATGCTGTTGGCTTCGTTGAGAGTTCCAGAGAACTTGCAAGACGCTGACCAACTTCGTTTAGAACACGAACAGTTTCAAGTTGCTATAGAAAAAACTCATACCTCGGCTGTTCAAGTAAATAAGAATAAGTTTTTTTTCGTGACACATAGGTGCCGTGTATTCCAAGTAACCGTTGTCGTTGCTGTTGCCGTTGCCGTTGCCGTTGGCGTTCCAGTTGGATAATATAGTGCGTTTGTTTGATAGGTGAAGCACAGAGCAGACGCTTTGGTGAGCGCGAATCATTACGATCCGAAGAGTATAAGAGAGGTTGCTGAAGATGTAACCAAGAGATGGCAACAGTTGGTCACGTGCGCCGAGGAGAGACACAAATTAGTGACAGCTAGTATAAATTTTTACAAAACCGCGGAACAAGTACGTTCTGTATTAGATAGCCTTGAACGCGAATACAAAAGAGACGAAGATTGGTGTGCGTCTGGAGAAAAAGCCGCGCAAGTGCCAACACTGGTTGGTAAACACCAGGAACAGAAAGAAGCATTTTTGAAAGCGTGTACTTTGGTGCGGCGAACTGCGGAAACATTCCTGAAATATACGAATCGCAGCCTACAATTTTATAGTTATCAGTCGAACAGTGCTGGTTCCGAGAATAAGGTTAAAAGTTAGTTTCACTTTATTTATTATATATATATATATATATATATATATATATATATATATATATATATATATATATATATCTATATCATATATATATATATATCACTTTATTATATATATCATCCCCAACAAGTTATCTAATCCATTCCGTTGAATTGTTTTGCTTTAGATATTTTGGACGAATTACTCAGTAAAGAGAATCGAGTTCTCGAGTATTGGACGCAACGTAAAAAGCGATTAGATCAGTGTCATCAGTACGTCCTTTTCGAGCGCAGCGCTAAACAAGCTCTAGAGTGGATTCGAGAAACAGGCGAATTATATTTAGCCACGCATACTAACGTTGGTAAAAATCGTATCGAAAATGAACAATTATTACGCGAACACAATGAATTTAAGGGAGCTGCGAAGGTATGCTATTCTTCTTTTGCATCCAGTTGCGGGGAATTTGTCGAGTTGTTTCTCACGCTACTGGTTCTCTTTCCCTTTTCGTTTCTTCTCTTCTATACTATTCGTCTTTTCCTCTATATTATTTTTCTTTTATAGGAAACAAGGGAAAGAGTAAAACTGTTGATTCAACTTGCCGATAATTTAGTCGAAAAGGGTCACGCTCACGCGACAGCGATCAAGCAATCTGTTGCCGAAGTTGATCAACGTTACAAGGATTTCAGCACGCGGATGGATTGCTACAAAACACAAATCGAGGATGATTTAGGAATTCAATCGGACGATGGTCAGAAAGATTTGTCTATCGATCGTAATTCTGATCCCTTACTCGAAGAGAAGATCAAAGGGAAAGATCTTAAGGAATTAAACGAAGAAAAGAGACGATCAGCACGGCGAAAGGAGTGAGTTTTTTTCGAGCATTGGAAACATGGGCATAGCTAAGTCTGTTCTTTCGAGTTTCATTGGTTGTTGTGATTCAATAGATTCATAATGGCTGAATTGCTCCAAACGGAACGTACCTACGTGAAAGATTTAGAAACTTGTATTCGTTGCTTTTTGGAAGAGACACGATGCGGTAAAGGAAACGTTCCGGCAGGATTACAAGGTCGGGAATCGATCATCTTTAGCAATATGGAAGAGATCCATCAGTTTCATAGCAATATATTTCTTCGTGAATTGGAAAAATACGAGACCATGCCGGAGGATGTTGGACATTGCTTTGTTACTTGGGTACGTTCCCCGTGTTTTTGTCGGGTTCGTTTCGTCTGATCACTATCAGAGAGCATTCACGGCGATCGTAAGGAATGGAACGTTGAAACCTTCTCTAGAGGAAATGTTCTTCTGTCTTGTAATATTTTCTAGTAATTCTCCTATGCGTTTTAGGCCCCGAAGTTTGACATGTACGTAACATATTGTAAAAATAAGCCCGAAAGTAATCAGTTTCTAGTTGCTCATGGTGGTACCTGGTTTGAGGAATTGCAAAGAAAGCACCGCGTCGAGCATCCTATTGCCGCATATCTAATCAAACCCGTACAAAGAATTACCAAGTACCAGCTGCTTCTGAAAGATCTTCAGGTACGTAGATGTTGTACCGTCTTATTAATTGTCCGATGAATGAATTGTCTTCCGTCTTTGGTGCTCGATTTCCCTCGATCGTTGACGTTTCCATTCTGTTCTCTAGTCTATGCGAATGTGTACCCAATTCTGATTACATACGACGGGTCTCCCTCTCTGATTTTATTTTCGTTTTAATCTCCCGTCTTTCCTGTTCCGTCGATTCGTTCGACTTAGGCTTGTTGCCAAGAGGGACAGGGCGAGATAAAAGATGGTCTGGAAGTGATGTTAAATGTGCCTAAGAAAGCAAACGATGCCTTACACTTGAGCATGCTGGAAGGCTGCGACGTAAGAATAGACACCCTTGGCGACGTAGTTCTGCAAGACTCGTTCACGGTATGGGACCCGAAGCAATTGATTAGAAAGGGTAGAGACCGGCACATATTTCTGTTCGAGTTGTATCTTTTGTTTAGCAAAGAAGTGAAAGATTCCGCTGGCAAGGTAGGTGCGAGAGGGAAAATTGCGACGCGAGGTCGAATGACCGCGAACCAACGAATAACATCTGTTACTGGTTACAACCATAGGTGAAGTATATTTACAAAAGCCGTTTGATGACCTCCGAATTGGGAGTAACGGAGCATATCGAGGGGGACGAATGCAAATTCGCGGTGTGGACGGGACGAGCACCGACCAGCGATACACGCGTGGTTCTTCGTGCCAATTCTATGGATGCCAAACAATTATGGGTGAAGAGATTACGCGAGGTTATACAGGAAACGTATTTCAGTTTGAGTATGCCGAAAAGTCCTGCTAAAAAGAGTTCGAGTCAGCGTTCAAGCAGAGATCTCGAAGAGTGTGCTTCTCTGGACGACAGCGTCGAGAATTTGGATAGAAATTCCTTGGCTTCTTTCGGATCCACAAACACCACGGACTCGGACAAGGTAAGCGATTCTCCAAATTTCATTCGATCGTAAAACTGCTTTTAGACGTGATTCTCAATGTTGTTTATTTATTTATTCGTTACCTTATTTATTTACGAACCTATACGGGTATCGCGTGTATCCACGATGTCGGATAACTTTGGCGAATGCGAACAACGAGTAATCAGCGTGTCCTCGAAACGGCCAGATTACTAAGAACGTGGGGTTCAGTTGGCTTCTTGAAAATTTGCTTTACAAGCGAGTTACAGGAATCATCGTGTTACGCAGTTTTCAAGTTTCTTTCTAATTCGACAGTAATTTCTAACACGAAATTCGTGTATACATTTACATATTACAAGATGCGGGCAGAGTATTTTTCTCCTGTCAGTAACCACGGTGGAAAATAATGGAAAGTAATGGAAAGTAATGGAAAATAATGGAAAATAATGGAAAATAATGGAAAATAATGGAAAATTCTGTCGAGAAGTCGAGCAAGCGCAAGCATAGGTGGATAGTAGCAATGGTTGTAGAATGGTGAGGAAAAGTTGTCTCCTTTCCGGTTCAATTGCTATTCGATCAAGTGGTCTTTCATTACTGGTTAACGCGTGCAGTGAGTATCGGTTGTTCTGTCGCGCCGTCGGTTCGATAGTTTGGAAAATTTGGAGTTGAAACGAATCAAGTAGGCTGGCGGACAGGTAGACAGGCAGACTAGGCAAGCGAGGTAGGCAGGTCGAGCGGGCGGACGGGTGGACGGGCGGTTAGGTCGGACGAGCGAACGGGCGGACGGACGGACGGGCAGCGAGCAAGTGCAATTTTGGGTGGGGTTCGGGAATAATCGAAAAGTGAGCAAGCGCGTCGGGGCGCCGCGTGACACGAGAGGATACGAAGGAAGGAAAGAGAAGAGGAAACTGTGGTGGTTGGTCGGTAGGGGTAAGAGGCGGAGGGTGAGAAATAGATCGGCGGTAAGGTACGGGACAGCGGGACAGGGAAGGAGGCTGATAGGTAACAAGCTCAGTACGGGCGCGACACTCGGGTCGAATGGGTCGTCCGTTCGACGGCGAGTGAGGCGAAACGATTAATCGTCAAAGTCGAGTTTCCTTCCTTTCGTCTGTTCGTGATAAAAACAAGCATCAGGCCGGAAGCATGTTGTTCGTACGTACGGCAACCTCCTTGATTCAGTCTTTCGTCATTTATATTTGTCTGTCGTATTTTCACACGTGAACTAAGCACGGGACGAATTGTCATGACGTCGCCAGCAGGAAAGCCTGCAACTATCGTCCAGAAAGCCCGCAGGAAGATCTCGTTACCTTGGTTCCGTCAGAGTTCCGTAGCTCCGCCGCATGCAGCCCTCTCTAGGCAGCATACCATTGATACTCCGGGCTCGTTCCAGGCCCGACGTTTGCATCGTCAAACCTCTCTGTCCCAGGTACTCGAGTACTTGCTGTCGCGCGTATCACGTATGCGCCCTACTGCTATTGCATTTTTCGCCGCGATCCAACCTCCTCCACTCTTCCCAAGCCACTTGACGTCGGAACATATTTGTTCGCTAAACATTACGAAAATACCGTACTACGAACAACCTTATCCCCCTCCTAACGAGTATTATACAATATATTTTCGTTGCATACCCTTACCCGGTCGATGAAAAGAATATTGTTCCACGCTCGTGGAATCTTCGAGTGGAACAACTGAGTTTCGACGCTGTGCAGCGTAACTGTGCAGGCCAACATTGTGCAACGACTTACAGAATATTACTTTGACAGACATATTTTAGTAATAACGCGGATTAATAACGCGTTACGTAATCAAATCATTTCTCCGATACGAATATTAGAATATACACGCAGATATACGCGTGCGCGCGCGCGCGCGCGCGCGTGTATTTTTTCTCTGCCGTATATACGTATGCGGCAAGAAAGAATCAGGATATCTCGGTAGCCACATCCGAGGGCAGGCCTGATCTTCCTCGACTTTATTCGACTGTACTCGTCCTTATTCGACTTGGCTTGAAAACACCATCCCGTTTCGCAAGTGATCGTTCTCAACGCCTGACCTGACCTGCCACCGAACAATCCTACCGTTAGGTCGATAGCTATGATTTACAGACACGACTGTTACGAGTAGCGTATCCCCCCCGTAATCATGATTCGAATTTTCGAGTGTCGATGTACTCGCGCGATCTCTCGTCGGACGACGTGTTCTCCCCGCACAATCGAGAACACAGCAAGCGAATGTTTCTCGCCCATTCCGAGATCGTTGAAATTTCTTTGATCCTTCGGATCGGTGTAGTTTGTTTCGTCCAGTTTCGGTTTCCCTTCGGAATCGGACGTATCGATGCGTGGCTCGGTTCTAGGTCGAGCGTAGATATTGGCTTTTCGCCGAGTGTGCTTGCTACGTTGGAATCCCTAATTGAACTTGGGATGGAAGCGCGTAGTATACAATGATAAATAACGCCAGTGCTGCAAACTGTGTAACCGACTTGTAACGAGCAGCTTGGAAATCCTAAAGTTTCGGTCGGACCGACTACCCGAACGATTTCGTACCGATGCTAATTTACCGAATGATTGGCATTGTCGAACCGTTCGATCGGCATCTATCGCTCGATAAAACATGTATCGGCGGTACGGAGAAAGATTCGAGTAGAATCGGCAAAATTTGGCACGTGGAAAAAGTCTATTTTCGTCGAAGGAATGCGACGCGAGAGCAAGCAGTTAGCTCTCTTCTAACTGTTTTGACTTCTCGACCGTTTACCGCGCCGCAGTCATAGAGGCATCGTCTGAGGTTCTTGGTATTCTCTGCAGTTCAATCGACCTATTACAATTACACTTGAAAGAAACGACTGTCGATGCCTATTAATACTCGATAGTCAAAGTGGTTCTGCCTTTTTACCACTTCCTGCTACGCACGGTGTGATTTCACGCGTACGATGATGGGTACGACACTTATCTTGGACGATGTGTCAGGCGACTGTTATCGCCAGCAAATCGATGGCTTCGAGGAAGAATTTGTCATACTTGTGTATCTACGATATATACATACGTGTATATTACATATATACGACAAACGACAGTCGGCAGAAAGCACGGCTTTTACGAGTTTCAATTTGCTCGTTTTCCGCGGTTTGTTTGGGAATGATACTTGCGCGGTAGGTACTACGGAAAGTACAGAGTCTTCGCTAAAGACAAGCTATTTCGATAAAATCGAAATCAGCGAAGCATCGGTAATCCATTAAACGCTCCATCGGTCTGCAAAGATAGCGGTGCTCGACATTCTGTCGATCCGTGCTCGTCTCCGCACCCTCCGACTTTCCACTTGCCCGACTCCAATTTGAACTCGTGTCACCGATTTTGTGCATCTCATCCATGGCCGTATTTTTTATTTCATCCTAAATCCTGTCAACTTCAACGTCGAAACTTTTCAATTTATTAAAGACGTTTGAAAGATCCTTCTCATTCTTCTTTGTGAAATTGACAAGTTTTTTTCGTTGGTGATTAAAATTGTTGTTACTAACGGTGACGGTACTAAGAATAACGGTTACAATACCAACCATCAGATTTTATCGTTTCGATACGTTATTTTAGACTGGCGTAGCCGAAGTAACTTGGGTTATCGCGGATCACTCGGCGGCACCTGGCTCGAGGGAGTTGACGGTAACGAAAGGTCAACAAGTAGAAGTATTGGAAAATGGAAGTAACATTAGCGGTGTGAACGCAACAGAATGGACCCATGTGCGTTTACTGGTTGCGCCAGGGCAAGCTGAACCTCCGCCAGAGGGATTGGTGCCTACCAGTGCACTGAAACAGCCACCGCCAGCTTCCAATAAGACTTCACCATCCAGAAAAACGCCAAGCCAACAACAACAACAACAACAACAACAACAACAACAACAACAACAACAACAACAACAGCAGCAGCAGCAGCAGCAGCAACAACAACAACAACAACAACAACAACAACAGCAGCAGCAGCAGCAACAGCAGCAACATCATCACCATCATCATTATCATCAACACCAGCAGCATCATCAACAATCGGGCAATCAAAGTCAAACTGTTTCTAGTCCCGGCAGTATTGCGATACCTGTATCGTCATCGTCTATCACTGGAATTGGATTAACGCCGTCGTCTACAGCGACAGTCGTAACGTCTGGCGTAACTTCCGCCGGAGTGGCCAGTCAAAATGCGGTTGCCGCTACACTGTCAGACGATGTAGGTTAGTAACAATATCTGTAACTATTAACACTTTGTTCGGTTTATAACTCTAGAAGAGTACTTGTGCTCGTCCAGTATGAACTGACACGAAGAAGCAGGTACTCGTACGCGAAAGTAAATTCCGATTGAAGGTGTATCGCGAGAACGAAATAGGAAATATGGAACTACAGAGTGAAAGTTAAATGGAAGAAGATGGTAAAAAAATGAAGGACAATCAGACTATACGTAATACAATGCAATAAAATACACAACAAGTTACCTTATGGAGTACAGAGGAGAGCGTATGACGTAAGGAAACAGTTGCCAAACGAAAGCAAAAATGGGTCGGGGTAAACGGTGCGCGTATGTCCTATAATATAAGGAAACATAGACCCGGGTGCGAGGAAAACACGCGTACGTACACGTACACGTACATGCACATGCACATGCACACACATACCACAGTATAGATACGTCAGTGTCAAAATACGGTTATATATTTGAGAACGTTTATGATACGAGCGCTCTTCGACGCAGCCGTATTGGATCAATACGACGATGTACGTACCGGGATAACTATGTCCTTGACCGGTGAGTCTCCAATTGGCGTACCAGTAGAACAAGGTGTTACATATTCGGCGTAATCGACACACTTTACGTTAGTGGTCGATAACCTTTTCGAAATTCATGTAATTTCAACTTGCTGTTGCAACCGTGAGATACGTTTCTTTTTCAATTTCAGATTTCAATGTAAATGAAAGACACGATATGTACATCTTTCTTCTTTACGTGGAATTGAAGCGTTATCGATACTTGGCCCTCCGCCGCCAATACGGTTTTTCTCGAACGTGGTCGGTGATATGGTCGATTAAAGAAACAGCAGAGGGTATTTTATTCTGTTAGAATTTTGAATTGTATTAGTCTGGGGGAAGAACAGTATTTGGAGAAAAATCCACAGAACAGCCGATTCCTTTTTGGGAAACATATCGCGTTAACGGATGTTTTTGTCGCATAGCCCGTTAACCAAAGATTGCTCCTTTATTTATTCTAGAAAATGTTGCGAGCGATGGAAGTGGTACCGCCAATACAAGTTCTCCCGGAAACAAGAGACGCGTCTTCAGCGGGTAAGTGCAACGAAAGAATAGAAATTCGATGGGAAGAATCTAAGAGGAATTGATCATGCTTGTTCTTTACACTGCCGCAGGCGAAAGTGGCTACCTCCGCCATTGCGTAAACTCAGCCATGGTAAGGTTGAGAAATCAACTAACGTCACACCGTCAGCGTCGGCATCGGCATCGCCGTCGACCACGGTCGCACTTGCACCTTCGGCTGACCGTTCAAACGCAAAGAAAAACGTTTCGGAAAAACGCTTCAAGTTACCTAGCGGTGCAGATCAGACGCGGACGTCGAGATCCGCCACGCCGATATCTCTGGCATCTGCGGCCACATCGATGCACGTCTCCACTTCGGTTTCCGACGTAGACATTCAAGCCGAAGTCGACGCCGATGAAGACGAAGAGGGAGAAAATGAACAATCCTCCGAGCTGGAAAAGGGTACACCAGAGCCCGACGACGCCGAGGCTTTGACTTATTCGGAACAAAACGGCGCAGACGACGTCGAGGACGATTTGGAACTTCCACCGCCCATGAAACCTATCACTGATTCAATTTTGGTGGGAACGACAAATGGATCTTCTGGAACTGCGATTCCAACGGAAAGCTGTGGAAAATCTCGCGTATGTCTATTTCCTTCTGATTTGTTCATTTATAAGTATCGATTCTAGACATTACGAATGTTTTTGTTCTCCCGTAGGCGTCCGAGCGGTCCACAAAGATTTTGGACGGCGCTACAACGGTCGATTTAGCTGAAATCGAACAAATCGTCAAGGAGAGAATGGTAAGTTTGATGAAATTTCTGAATGGAATATCCGTATAATGGAGAATGGTACGGCGATAGGAACAACATACGGAGAATCAAGAGAGACAAAGTCTTCTGCGAACACCCAGCGGTAAGAGTTCGGGTATTGGTGTGGTCGACGAGGATGTTTACAACGACGATTCGGTGTCCGCGACAGAGGCTGTTACCCCCTCTACGGCGACAGTAGCTACGGCCGCAGCAGCTGCAGCACCCACGACGGCTACGATGACATCAACGGCGGCGGGTTCGACGACAACCAGTGATCCGACTCGCGTATCTACAGAGGAGTCCGAAGCTGAGAGCAAGATTCTGGCAAAGCGGCAGTTCGTGATACGAGAACTAGTGGACACGGAAAAGGATTACGTGAACGATCTCGGAGAAATAGTCGACGGTTATATGTCGTTGATGCGAGACGCCGAATGTGAAATTCCTCTGCCAGAAGATTTGCGTGGTGGAAAAGATAAAATGGTGTTTGGCAACATAGAAGCAATCTACGAGTGGCACAGAGAGTGAGTAGTTTCTCGTTGATTTTGTCTAGCGGTAGAAGCAATTGATGCTTCTCAGACTAATTCCATGTTTTGCCGGTCACGCGAACAGCTTCTTCTTGAAAGCGTTGGAACGTTGCCTGGAACGGCCAGAAGAACTTGGCCCACTTTTCAAAAGATACGAAAGGAAGTTACACATGTATGTTGTTTATTGCCAGAACAAACCTGTTTCCGAGTACATTGTTTCCGAGTACATCGACACATACTTCGAGGTACGTCTGTGCATTTTTTCGAGCTGTTTGAACGTACCGTAGACTGAAACTCGCAGTAAACAAGAATCGCTTGGTGCTTCGGTGCAGGAACTAAGACAGAAGCTTGGTCATCGATTGCAGCTGTGCGATCTTTTAATAAAACCCGTACAAAGAATCACCAAGTACCAGCTTCTTCTTAAAGACGCGTTGAGGCTTACCGAACGAACACAAAGGAACTCGGAAATCGAAGCTCTGAGTGCCGCGGTTCATGTGATGCGAGTAATTCCAAAGGCGGCCAACGACATGATGGACGTAGGAAGATTGCAAGGTTTCGACGTAAGCGACTTACCTTACCCCCGACGAGGAAACGGACCCGTTCTCGTCCGAACTTGGTGACCATCTCGGTCTGTGTTTGTTGCAGGGAAAGATCACGGCACAGGGAAAGTTGTTGCTACACGGTCCTCTTCTGGTATCGGAGCTGTCGAATCTCTCCAGTAGAGGAAGGGAGTGGCAGGTTTTTCTGTTCGAGCAAAACATCATTTTTAGCGAGGCTGTTGGCAAAAAGACACAGTTTACAAATCCAGCCTACATTTATAAAGCTCATATTCAGGTAAGAAGTTTCCAGAAAGTTTGCAGAGTTTCGTACATTCTATCGTTCAGGTTCGTGTTTGGATTTTCAAATAGATTTTCAAATAGAAGATATCGTGAAAGTAATGCGTGTAAACGGAAAAGAAAAGTCGCGCGGCACACGTATAGAGTAAAGATACTTGTAATGTACATGGATCGTTTGGTTTCGTACAGGTGAATAAAATGAGTCTGGAAGAATGCTACGACGACCCGGAAAAGTTTGAGATTCGATCAACGGACCGTCGGAAACCTAGCCTCAGATTCTTTTGCAGTGCCCTCGAGGAAAATGGGCCACGAAAGCAGGAATGGGTAGAAACGATCACTGCCATCCTGCAGACCCAACGCGACTTTCTCAAGGCGATACAGTCGCCGATTGCCTACCAAAAGGAACTTACCAAAGATCCACTGTAAGCGTCTCTCTATCTAATTCACACAACATTGCATTGATTCTCTTTCAACGCTCGACCTGTGAAGATTCGTTCCGACATATTTTTGTATATTTTATATAAAAGAAGATACAGAAGCGCTGTATGCTAAAGAACCGTAGACGTCCCTTGAAACACAGTCGGTTTGTTTCTCTGTTTTCCTTTCCTTTCGTTCTTATCGTACCACCGTTTGTTCTCTAATCACAATACACGTACATTATTCTCCGCCGTATTGCGCGAAGTGCTTCCTCTTGTTTGCCTTAACATCGCAGTCTGAGAATCTCTACCTCGCTACTGCTATGGAGTGGCTTCATCGCGAGAGCGTCTTTCACTATACACTCGATGGCTTCCTATGTATCGCTCGTTGTTTGGAAGACGACTAGCGGAAGGAATGCGGGTCTGAGTGCTCGAAATCTAATGTGTTTTCGGCTCTGGTGCGCTAACCATCCCGCTAACTACCTTTCAAACAGCGGAAGGTACCTGCCTCCTCTTTCAATCATTTTCTGGACGTTCCTTCAACCGAGCTTGCTACGGTTCACCGACACACGATTATTTACGATACGATGTAGTACACTTACACTACCCCTACCATACAGAAGCATACGACACGACGCGACGCGACGCGACGCGATGCGACGCGACGCGACACGACACATGAGACGATACGCTACGTAAAACTACGCTACAGTGCGATGCGATGCCATGCAATAAAATGCAACTCGATGCAAACCAAATGAACTCTGTCACTCCTCGACTATGTGTTTACACACCTGTGCAGGCGGGGGTAGGTATAACAATGTATGTATATTCTCACTCACACCAATTCCACCCTCTTCACTATTCCTGTATGTCTCTTGTTTGAAGGAAAAGAAAAAGATGGAAGAGCGTGTCTGCTGCATGTTTCCGCATTGGTGCGTTATGTATCTGTGGTGTGAGTCTGCATGTATTTTACGCGTGCGTGCGTTACGAATACGTGCGTCCGTGTATAAATACATGTTGTATGTTAGTGTACTTGTGTGTGGGACCGCGCGACGGTGAGGGGTGGAGTAATACACAATGACCTCGATAAAAGATTAATTAGAAGAAAGTGTAACAATGAAATACAACGAACACAACGTCAAAATTCATACTCTTGCCAAAATTACTACTCATTTGTTAACACTTTTATTCGTCGATTCAAGTTAAAGAATACAATGATAGCATTATTCACGCTATACCATGCTTACTAACGCGTCTAACGAAACGCTCGTACGTGCGTGTATGAAACGGGCCTGTGTACATCGCTGAGTATAGTTCAGGTGCTATTCCACCCCCCACAAGCACATACATTACCTATTAACGACTTAACGTTGCAAGTGTATAATACTTTTAATAATGTTTATATAATACAAGGTGGAAGAAGTTGGGGATAGTATGCTGTACATAGATGTGCATTCACAGAAGACGATATAAACTAAAACTAATGATTCGCGAGACGTAAACATTTTGTTTAGAATAAATTGTACATTGATCAACATTCTGGTGTGATGCGTCCTTGTCCTGCGCCCACCTAGCAAACCTACTTACCTTTCGTTCGACTAACAGCTTGTTTCTTTTATTATTTATGGAAACACGGTACTGCGTCGATGATTTACAACCATACAAGCTCAAATTGTTCCGAATGTATTTGTCGGCACACGTATTTTCCTAGTAAACTAACATACTCGATGTAGGGGATCGGATGGATAGAGTCACACGCACGCACACACACGTACACTCTGGTTTTGGGTGACCTGTATTCTTACATTGGTCCGCTCGCGCTTGAATGACGAGTCGACTAAACGTGCGACCGATATTTAGGTACATAACGATTAACATTTTACCAATAATGGGTTACAACAGCTTGGGACCGTAACTATTGTACGCTCAAGTGTGAATATTCAACAGAATTCTTTCGTCCGACCTACTGAAACGTTTAAGCTGTTGCAACTCGTTGAGACGCGTATTGACAGACTTGGTACGAACAAGACCGAAAATCAGACAATCCGAGTATTCGATCGAGCTACAAATAAGATACTTGTTGCATACGAGGCACACGTGTTCATAGATGCAGTACCGTGTTTGAATTTCATTTATAATTTGCTGGCGTGCAGTCGTGGCGTGAGTCCGGAATCTCCGTGTCGAGGAAGCGTTCTTTCATCGGTTTCATCGACGATACCGCCTCAGTGTACGGCGAAAACAACGGAGGAAGAAAAGAACCAAGTCTCTGCTGTTTCTGTCTCTCCGTCTGTTTCTGGTGCGAAAACATTGGTAGCGGCGATAATGACATCCGCAGCGACAGCGACAGCAACCGCAACAGCAACAGCAGCAGCAGCAACCACGACAACCACGCTTCTACAACGATCTCGTGGCAGCGGCTTGACCGACGAATCTTCGCGGACGCCGAGTCCCACCAAGAGCAGACTACATTTTCTCGAAGGCTTTAGAAGCACGCTACGACCACGATCGCCTGTTCGCAACAATTCTATTCCGGTAAGCAACAACAATCTACGGATTCAAGTTGAAAATATTTACATTCACAAATCTGTTTGCTTATTCGTAATTAGAACTCTTGCATATTGCAGCAAAAGGATTCTTCTTTCTCTACTTCTTGATGCCTGCTGCTATTCCCTCTCTATCGTGTAACTTTTCGTTGGTGCAGCGATAAGTTTTCTCATTTTTGTCATTGAAAGATCGGAGAGATGACGCGACGCGCTTCTTTACCGAACAAGTTTGTATCTTTCCGCCAAGAGTCGCCAAACTATGCACATATCGTAACAACTCTAGACACTCGACCAACACTTTCCGTCGTTAGTGCAATCGTATTTTCACTCTCAACTAGAAGTAGTATGTACGATTCCGTGATTATCGTATCTCATATGCTGTATGTTATGTACCAGAGGATGTACATATGTATATACATATACATATTATGTACATACCTTCCTTTTTCCGTTACTGCTACTATTATAGTTGTCGTTATCATCGTCGTCATCGTCGTCATCGTTGTAGTGGTCGTAGTTGTCGGCGTTACCGTTCGTTGCCACCACCGTCGCCGTCGCCGTCGTCGTCGCCGACGTCAGTATCAAAAACGTCCTTGCTACTGCCACCGCCGCCGTCTTCGTCGTTATCGTTATCATTCCACTATAAACAGCATTCCGTTATCGTCAGTTTTGTATCGTGAAATCCTTTTAAAGACATACGTGACATTACAGGTGTTATTAGTGCTGTCCATCAATGTTGCTGTACACTGATATTTCCTTGTTCGTCTCTTTTCTTCTCTCTTTTTTCCTCTCTCTCTCTCTCTCTCTCTCTCTCTCTCTCTCTCTCTCTCTCTCTCTCTCTCTGTCTGTCTCTTCTTTAATCCCTTGCCTTCTCTACCTATCTATCTCTGTCGTTTCTTTTAGATTAGCACACTTTGTTGCTTTTTCTTTCCCTGGTCAATGAATCGCTCTACCGTATTGATGTAGTTGCGTTGCTAATCGGCGTGAACGTGTGCAAAATATGGATATCGCGTTAGAGAAGCTTTGGGGGGTTGAAGGAAATCGAAAGACGGGGAATAGCTCTCGGTGAGTTGGACGAATTTGGATGAAGCGCGCGCGCGACGAGTATCGAGAACAAGCCGGTGCATGCATAGCTGAAAGAAGAAAGAGATCGGCGCACTGTTAATAGGTAGATTCCGCAGATCGTTCCAGGTAGCAGAGTGAGGTTGACCGCGGATTGGGGAAAGTTGCATGCTGGAGAAGAGCTGGAGATCTTTCGATTGGATGGTCCAGGCTTGATCGTGTCTCCAGTGGTCGGAAAGAAGGAAGAATTTTGGATTCCGGCGAGTCTTGTTCCGAATTCGTCTATCAGCCGCGCATGGTCTTTTCGTCCGCGAAGAATCGATTCCGACGGAGAGAATGTCCATGTTCCGCGAGAAGTGGCCGCGGAAGAAAACGGTCCTCCCGCGATCTTGACTATTCCGTGTTCGATCAGGGCGACGGCCGGTGGCGTGGCTCGACTTGTACTGGAAGTTCGTCACGCGGAACGAGCGATTGTTTCTTGGAAAAAGGAGGGACAACGATGCGACATCGAGAGAAGCGAGCGATATCGACTTTTTCAAACGGCCGATTCTCTTTCTCTCGAAATTGTTCCTTGCCTGCCCTCCGATTCCGGAATTTACCATTGCCGCGTCGACCACGAAACCGGTTCTTGTTCGGCGAAAATTCCTCTCCGCGTTGTGGGTACGTTGTCCGTGGCACGTGTTGTATGCGCTACACGCGTTCAGTAATACCATAGAAACCCAACCGATTGTGTTTTCTCGTAAAAACCGTAACCGATCGATCTTGTAGGTATTGGACCAAACACTTGGAATGTCGCGAACGAAAACATCTCCCCCTCTCAGTCCGCTGACTCGGCCGACAACGAGTCGTCGATGATCCTCGACGATGCCATGCTCGTCCATCCCGTAAAGAGTTCATCCTCGAACAACGCGGAGACGATGGGTCGGGAAGCAACAGCGGTGGATGCAGCATGGTTCACCGAGACGTACGTAGATCTAAAAGAAGTAGGACACGGTAGGTTTGCGAAAGTTTACCGAGCGAAGGATCAAGGAACAGGTCGGAAAGTGGCGCTCAAACAAATATCTCGACTGAAGCAGTCGCGCTTCTTGACGCGAGCAGAGTACGATCTGCTGCGAGTCTCTCGTCACGACAACATCGTCCGAGCGTATGCTTTGTTCGAGGAGGTGCCCCAACCGGACACCGATACCATAGTTTTAGAGCTGTGAGTATACACCTCTTCTCCCTCCTTGCTCGCCCTCGACATTTTCATTTTTCATTCTCTTACGAGATTCGTTTCATTGACGTTCTGCTCGTTCGTAGAGTGAACGGTCCGACGTTGTTCGCGTATCTGGCTGGTAAGGACGAATACACGGAGGGAACCGTTTCGAAGTATACCGGTCAGTTGTTGTCGGCGCTATGGTGGTTACATTCGCGAAAACGAGCTCATTTGGACTTGAAACCGGAAAACGTTCTAACCGATCGAGACAAAGATGCCATCAAGTTGATCGATTTCGGCGAAGCTGTAAGAACAGCGCCGTTGGACCATGTGGTTCCTCCGGTCGATTTGGAATTTGCGGCTCCAGAATCTGTCCTTGGCAAACCGATGGGCCCTTATACGGATATGTGGGCTGCTGGAGTTTTCATTTACGTGCTTTTAAGGTACTGTGGCATCGTCGGTTTGTTCTCGTCCTCTTCGGCGTGCCGAGTCCGAAGCGATTGCCTGGTCAATACCCGAAGAACGTCTTTCATTTTATTTCGTTGCAGTGGACTCTCGCCGTTTTTGGATGACTCTATCGAGGAGACTACCACGAACATACTGAAATGTGACTTTTGTTTCCCCGAAGAGTATTTCATCAAAATATCGAGTGACGCGAAAGATCTTCTCAGAGGGTTGTTGTGTTTGCGCGGAGAAGAAAGAGCAACTGCCCGAGCCTGTTTGTCGTCGCCTTGGTTTCAGGTAACCGACATGCATATTATACCTTTTCTCCTAACTCGATTTATCGTAGCACTTGTTTTCCTCGAGCATACATGTTTCTCGTTTTCGTTGCAGGTATCTAACGGCACGATAATCCCTTCTTCTCGAATGGCCGCGTTCATCGAACGACGCGCGCATCGCTCGAAATCTCGTCAGGATAGGAATAGTAGCTTTTACTCGTGAAGCTAAGCGATTCTCCCAAAACACACTATATATTTATTAATGGACAACATTACAAGTTTTTCGTCCAATATCCAGGCCGACTGTAAATAAATCGGAACTTGCACTGTCGCGTTCGCGAGCATTCGGTATTGCTATCGCATGCAATACGTATCTGAATGTGTATGTGGTATGTGGTATGTGGTATGTGGTATGCGGTGTGCGGTATGTAGTATGCGTATGCGTATGCGTATGTGTGCATTAAACCAAGTTCCTCAAATTTTTCTGCTATACGAAATGAAGCGAGCATCGACTATTCGTTTACGCGTGAAAGGTAGTTCCATTAACGCGCAAAGTTATTGGGTAGATTGCGTGTTGTAATACGGATACCAAGTTATCCGCTCCGATGAAACGGCTCGGTTTCGTGAAATTTCATATAGTAGGAAATTTTGAAGGGTCGGTGTAACGCAGAAACGTACGTGAACGCGAACAATGTACTTAGCCGGTAATTTTGTTAGTCAAATCATTTTTGTATCTCGATTCTCGATTCCCGTCTATCGCTGTACAAACGGCGAATCGCGGAAGATGACATGTCGCGACAATGACGAGTCGAAATAAACAACACCACCATCGCACAATGCCTTGTTTGATTCTACGACGGTGACATTCTAGGTCTTTTGCTATGGTCGACCGCGTGTTGTTCGTAATCTTCCGGCGAAGAGAAAGATTTCTTGCCACACACCAAACACGTCGCGTCCTTTCTCTTGTTCGACCGACAATGCGTTCGATCGCCACTAGCCTCCATCGTGTCTTCCGTAATTTCGTTGCAGTTCGAACATTTCGCGTGTTCTCTGTCGTCCAGTATACGCTCCTCGGCACTGACCACCACACTCGTGTTCGACGCGTTTTCCGCGTTGTTTAAGCTTGCAACGGTATCGTCGCTGGAATTCGATTTAGAGGTAAGTACGGTTGTATTCGAAGACGTAGTGGCCACAGAGACTTCTCGGTCTGGATCCGATGGAAACGGTTTCGAGGGTGCAACGGATTCGTTCGTCGTTGTTCCTCCTTTCGTGTTTCTCGGGTCCAACTGAAAGGATGTATCCGAGCTTTTGGTATGACCCGACACATGCTCTACCAGATCTTGTTTCGACGAGAGCACCACGCCACACGAGTCGCAAGAATAATATGAACGTTCCGATAATTGACACTTGTTCACGTGCTCCCTGAGAACTCTCTTCTCGAGAAATTCTACTTTACAATGCTCGCAGCGATATCGCCTCTGTCCATGACGCAACGCGCGATGCTTCGAAAGTAACGATTCGCTCTCGTAATGGGCCAAACAATCGGTACACGTATGCCCAGATAATTGAGAGTGGTTCGTCGCCAAATGTGTCTGTAACTCGCGCTTCAATTTGAACGTTTCCTTACAGTATTCGCAATGTAACACTCCGATGGTCTTGCATTCCCGTTGGTGCGTCGTTTCCTCGTAATTCGGAATCTCCACCTCCGACTTGGCTTCGACCACCGCAACAGAGTCCACCTTCGACTCTGCCACTGACCCTTTCTTCTCTGGCGTTGATTGTATCTTGTCCACTGTGTCCGACTCGAACGTCTCCGTAGACTGCTCCGTCTCTTGTTTCACTGCTGTTGTCTGCGCTTCCTTGACGGTCTCGGTTACAGTTTCAATTTCAATTTTAATGGGTTCGTCCGTAGTCGATTTAGAGTTTCGTCGGGACGGTTGGCAGTTCATTACCTTTAAAACGTCCGCCCAATCGAGTTCCTCGTCGCTACGACAAGTATCCGTGAGCAACGAAAACACTGTAATTCTCTCGACTTGTTCGCCAAGTACCGACAGTTTCTCGTTTCTATGCTCGTCCTTGGGTAACGCTTCCGACTTTTCGACGCCAGTATCGTACATCGAGCTTGAAACCACGTTGTCCAGACGACTGATGCTTTGCGGAACCGACATTGCGATCTGACTCGTTCTGTGGCTCCATCTTTGCCTTCCTCTTGCCCTGCCGGCGTATCCTCGAGTACGCGGTCTACCTCGTCCTCGCCTGAACAAGCCACGAGTGACTTTCGGATTATAATCACCCAACTCTTCCTCCTTCTCCTTTTCCTTCTCCTTCTCCTTCTCCCTCTGCTCCTTTTTCAGATGCTCACCGAGCGAATATAAAGGTTTTCTTGACACGTTATTTGTACGCGCGTTTGGAAACACATGGCGCAACGTATTGTCAGCTACATATATCTGTTGGAAAAACTTGAAAGACTGCTCCAATTTATCTACGCATTCGTCGCACATCTTTGTTGGCAGGGCATCCTCGTCGTCAATTTCTATCAAAAGTTTTAGTTTCGATAGAAGACTCATCTCTGTGCCCTTTCCTTTGCTTGTCATACTTACAAGATTGTTTTTCTTCGTAGCGCAAGTTCTACACCACTGATTAGCTTCGAATTCCGAAGGGCAATTTTTTGCTGAAGTGTGGCTAGCATCTGTACTTTCTATTGAACTTTCTTGGCCATTTGCTTGAACTTTCTACAATTAAGTAGTAAAATTATTACAATGATTTCAACGATGTAACCAATGTTGCAATAGATTTATACAGTATTACTATACACATGATGTGTGTGCGTGTGTGTGCGAGTGTAGATCGCGTATTTGCGTGTGGTATGTACATGCACACATGGTAGTAGTATCATACAAAAATAATAAAGGTAAGCGATTATTTACCCGTTGCGTTTTCACAGTTTTTAACGTCCTCGAAAGGTTGCTCCAATGTGGCGAGGGAACTGCATTTTCTTTTAAAGTGCCTTTGCTGAGATAACAGTCTTCGGTAAAGTGATTGTTGCACACAAAAAATTTCATAGACCGTAAAGCATCCAAATCTTTTCCTATTAGGTCCACGTGACCACTGTTGATCAACCACCTCACACAGAGACTGGTATCACAAACGGGAAGTTCGTGAAGTATTTGCTCCTTTTCACGACTGTCCAAGCAATCGATGTATCTACATTTCGTTACTTCTTCCATTTTTCGAGATAAACTGTATACGAGAAATGTCGTAGAAATGGATTGTAATATTTTTTAACCAAAGGATGCCTTTATTTCTTCGAAAAAGATCACGATACTGCACGCATCCCATACAGGTTAGACATAGTGATGGCGCGAAAAGCAAACTGTCGTTGACTGTACCTGACATCTCTTGTTGTCTGTCAACAACAACGATCGACTTCCGTATCGGCGCGAATTATTCGATTTCCATTTTCCTCGTAATCGAATGTTGAAGAGATGGAGCAAAAAATTGTTTAGCCGAGATATAACCATTGACTGACGAGTTGATCGTTACTTGGACTATTACCATCAAGTTATTGTTCGAAATGAGAATTCTTTCAGGGGCCGTAACATTCGGTAATAAATGTTGCTATAGGTACACGCACCGTATATACTTTCGCCTATAATATTCTATTACTGGCTAAAATTCCCCGACTCGACGTTATATAATGCACTAACAATTGTCAATTTTAACGTTCTTCGTTAAGCAATGCCAATTACTAAGTAAATATTTTATACTTATTACAGAACTGAACAAATCTGTGAAGGCATCTATGAAAAAAACGTGAAGGTTTCCAATCGATTATCAGAGAGATAGAAGACGTATTTATGTACTTACTTACAGACGCCTCGTGCAATGAGATTTTCCGTGTACTCACTATAGGCTATTTCTATCTCGTTTTGTGTCGATACGCGAGTACTTTTAATTCACCATCTTCTTAACTGCAATGTTCAGTAAGTATCTGCTATATAGACACAAAATCCTATTATACGAGACATCTATGTGATCTCAAGATATTTTACGTTTATGGTATAAATTTACATATTTCGAGTATCGGTTCACACTGACAAAGTAAAGAATAGAGAGAAATTCCAGTAGCTGCTTTTCGATTAAATAACGACACTGTTGTGGATAGTTGTCCAGTAAAACTCGATTCAAAAATATCAAGTTTGCACATTTAAATTTGGAATTTGTGCCTTTATCGTTTCGATTGATTTAAATAGAGTGTAGTACGTAGAATTGGCAAGAGGTAACGATAGCGCTACCATCGCGATCGCAATAACTTCACGTAGTATATCGAGGCGCGAAACAAAGTGTGATGCAGCATCGAAAAATATGTCATATTATATTGTTTAGTTAGAAAGTTTGTTGTGAGTCTGTCGTATTGTGACTAAAGGAAAGACTCCATCAGCATTGTACTCATGAAATTGTTCATCCAAATATATTTCTTTTAGCGGGAAGAGGAAAGAGCAAGAAGAAAAGCTAGTAAATCTGTTTCCAGATTTACTATACGCGGTTAGTTTACACGTGATTAGACGTTATCGAATAGGTTTGAATTAGTTCGTTCCGTTATTATCGTCATCAACGAAATGTCCGAGAAAATCGAGCAAGTCGTTGACGAAGAAAATTCTGTCACAATGTTGGACGTACTACGCGAGGAGAATCAATTGGAGGAAGACGCTTGTGCTGTTTTGGGTGCATCTGACGACAAAAACTGTACCTACATCAAGGTTTTTGCTTTGAACTTTATTAACTCTATTAACTTTGTATACCTTCTATATACTTGATATAGTAAGAAGCGGTTCGTGTATACGCTACTCGATCGAATCGTTTGTTAAACTATTTCAGGGATATACACGCCAAGCTCTTTATGCTTGCAAAACTTGTTGTCCACCACAAGTTCGAGCCGCTGTATGTCTCGCTTGTAGTTTCCATTGTCACGAAGGTCACGAACTCGTCGAGCTTTATACCAAAAGACATTTTAGGTGTGATTGTGGTAATTCGAAATTTGGTGGGAAAAAGTGTAATCTGGATTTGGTATGGTTTATACTTTTCGTCTTTTCATTATATCCCTTCCGATCTAACCGTCGATCGCGCATATTTTCACTTTTAGTCTAACTTTTTAAAACCATTTCTAGTCGAAAGATTCTTTAAATGTGGAAAACCAATACAACCATAACTTCGATGGACTCTACTGTATCTGCAAGAGACCGTATCCAGATCCGGAAGATACGATAAATGACGAAATGCTGCAGTGCGTTATTTGCGAAGACTGGTATCATTCTATGGTAAAACTAAGCGTAGTATTTCAAAGTTTCTTCATTTGTTTATCGATAAAACATTCTAACAGCATCTCGAAAGCGAAAGAGGTATGCCAATGGATGGAGCTTACGACGAGATGATCTGTGCCAATTGTATGAGACGAAATAGTTTTCTGTGGAATTACGCGAGTAAATATGCTGGTAATGTTTTCTAGCATACACGATCGTATATATTTGTTCGTTTCATGACGTTCGATCGGACATTTCCTTATCTCGATTGCAGTATTCTCAGTGGCGGATGCTTCGACCGAAGATAGGACAGTTGCCGAATCAGTGAATGTCGACGATCAGCCTAAAGTTTGTACCATGCCACAAGGTAAAACGTTTTCGAAGGGAAGCTGTTTTTGGTCGGAAGGCTGGAGGAGTGTTCTTTGCAAGTGCGAAGCTTGCAGAGCGGTAGGATTCTTTTATATATAAGATCCTTTGAGTCCCTTTCGATCCACGGGTTTGGAACATGTTTCGCTGTTGTAGCTGTATCAGGAGAAAAATGTTACATTTCTTCTGGATCCAACGGACAGTGTCCACGCTTACGAGGAAGCAGGTAAAATCAATAGTCAGGAATCTCAGTACGAGAAAGGTATGAAGGCTCTCGCTTCCTTGGGCCGAATCGAACAGCTGACAGCCATCGAAGGTAGTTTGATTTTAACAGGTTACAAACCGAAAAATTACTCGTCACATCGAAACTCTTCATCTCGCTGATTTTGCTTTTCCTTCCATATTGAACAGAGTATAACAACATGAAGGAACGACTGAAACAATACTTGCAGAAATTCGCCGAGAACAAAAAGGTTGTCCGCGAAGAAGATATTAAGGAGTTCTTTTCAGAAATGGAATCGAAAAAGAGGCCGAAAGTTGTGATTCCTACCTATTGCCGTTGAAGTGATACGAACGCACAGGAATTTTCCGCTTTTAACGCAGTCAATTCTATTTCCATTTTCGCATACGACGCAGGAGATTTGTCTTTATTTCTTGCTGGGCCAACGATCACGGTGCACCTGATATCTCATTATATCTTATTTAATATATATATATATATAAATAAATATATATATATATATATATACATATACATATTACACTTATTTCCGTAGTTTTCAAAAGATTGTAAAAGATTTGTCATAATAAAAGACGTGAGAAAAAGAATATATATATATATATATATATATTTGTATGTTTGTATATTTCTATATAATAAGAGACAATGTACATGCATAATCGATACATAATCGTATAATGGTGAACAATTAAATGTACGCATCATCGTTTATTCGTTGCGGTTCGAATAGTTTGGAGACTCGCAATCAGTTAGGAATGCATCTATAGAGATGTATTAATTTCATTGACTTTACATGGAAGAAGTCGACGATGTGCCGCGGTCGTCTATCTGCAAAGCTATTACCAAAATTGGCTCCGTAGAATTTGGTTTGTCCGTATAAATGGACCACGTTCTTTCGGTACAATCGAAAATACCTGACGAGCACAGATCGAATCGCTTATCAGTATTACTGTACGTGTAACGTGTGTATGAACGGACACGTTGATAAATTTGCGGGAGTAAAGAAAGAGTAGAGAAACGTACCAGTAGCGATTGTTTTGACGTAGTCATCTTGTTTAATTTCTTGGTAAACCCTGTATTGATCGCCAGTCTGATCGCTTAGAATATCGATGACGTCTTGACGAGATTTCGGGGAAGGATGCTTGCAAATCGCTTCCATTCTGTGAATGCTGCTATCTATGATAAGTCCTTCAACTTCCGGTACTTTTAGTCGGAGATATCTGAAAATGGAATTTGTACGTTCTGAGAAGAAGACGCTGCAAAGAAACAGGTAACGGAGCCGCGGGGAGTAGCGCGTGTCACGAAACGGAAACTTTCAGAAGGAAGCGAAGGAACTAAGTATGCACATATAAGTACATAGTGCGCTCACTTGTTACAGTGGAAAGTGTTTTCTCCGGGATTGACGTTCAGGATATTTAGTTGCGATTGTATCGCATCGTTGTCGCAGGGAGCAACCTCGATATTGTAAAACATTCGGTTCCCTGGTTGCGTTAAAAAAGTCATGTTCACCGAAAACCCTTCAGCCGAGCCAAAGCCATCGTTTTTCAGTATCTGTTGAACTTGATCGTAATCGGTCGCACCCAAAAGTGCACGAGCCAAAAAGTACCTGGCTGCGTAAAGAGATTCGAATTGGTTTGTCTGGTCAAGATCGCGTAGAGCGTGAAGCAGCGAACAAAGAAAGAGGGCAAGTAGGGGCGACGCGACGGGCACATTGTGTCCAGTCGGATGTCGGAGCGAGGATACGTACGCGTTTTACCAGACCTTAAGTTTGCAGCGCTCAAAGTGTTGATGGTATAAACGAGACCGTGATGATTGTAACCCATCGTGTATCCTGGCAAAAATCCGGCGTAACTCAAAGATGTGAATTTTTCCTCCTGGTAACCTGGTTCGAGCAGATGCGCAGAAACCAAGTACCAATGATTTAAAGTTTCGCTCAACGCATCCTCGTTGTGACCTAAGATTTCCTGTTTCGGAGCGTGTAAGATGTCGACAGAAGTATGGGACAAAAGGACGTGCAACAACCGATAGACCGCATGTTTCCATAAACTCGACTATTGTTCATTTTCGTACTTTCGCTTACCTGTCCTGGCTGATTACATGAAACTGTGGAACATCCGATAGGTAAGTCTTTTGTCGGGACTTGCGTTTTCGCCGCGTTCAGCACGATGTCATCCAGATGCATTAGAAATAACTACGAAGATGTACAAGGGAATAGGAAAAGCTTTCTCGTTAAAAATACTTTACTCGTGTTCTGCGAAACTCCAAATGCAAGTTGAACGGTAAGAATTCTAAAAGAAGTTGATCTTCAAGTGAAAGTTGCGATTTACTCGATTTACCTTGTGAAAAGGAACGTTCGCTCCATCGGCCGTTCCTTGGATTTCCCTGAGATAACCCGGAAACTGCTGTTCCACACAGCTAAGAGTTTCTTCGTAAATCTTCTTCCCGGCTTCGGTTTCGTACAGCGGCAAGTACGTTTCATTCAGAGGTCGATATATCTCCACGAAGTTTCTAATTATTCCGGAAAATGTGCGCCCCTGACAGAAAATAGAATCGGCGATCTTTATCGTCCTAAACTCAAAAGCAGCGTTAATACCAATAACGACAACGACAATGACAACGATAACGATAAAGATAGGAATAACAATAGAAATAACAATAGATATATCGATCAAGTTCGATCGTATTCCGAGCCAAGATTCTGACGTGTCGCACGTAAGTCGACGCACATTATTAGAAAAACTACATACATCATTTTACCGAGTTACATACCGCGGCTTGATTCAAATATTATGTAACGGAGAATTCTCGTTGCGCAACGTATTCAATGTCTTGGAAACAAGGTGCGAAAATGATTCGAGTTTTGGACGAGCAATACAGACGCACGCGAATCTCTTGGGGATTTCCCAAGTAAATGTAGAATATGGGGGGGGGGGGGGGTCGGCCGATAATAACCGATCGTAGCAACGAGGTTCGCGACTCGAGGTTGGAAGTCGAAACGTGCGAAACGTTGATTCGGTTCGGGTCGAATTTTCAGATGCGAGTATGCGTTACATGCGTGCAGCAGGTACCTACGTGTCCGCATAACTTTCGCGGTCAGGTTTCAGAGGCTGCGCACCCTATCCACGAATCGCGACTCGGAAGGCAGGTCGGGTACTCGACGGTTAACGAGAACGATTCGAACGATTAATAATGAAATGTCCGAATGTTTGAAAAGGTTTGCTACGCTATCTCGTTCATCGTTTCGGGATAAAATAGAACGACTTCGATTTACACCTGACGGAAATGTTTTCCGCGTTCGTCGTTTCCTCTCGTATCTGCGGGCACAATCGCAATTGCAATTATCCCGCCACCAATTTATATAACTAGTATCTGGTTGCCTAATGAGTTTCTTCTCGTTTCGTTTTGAACGTTTCGTTTGTTAGTTGTCAACGGTGAGGTAAACAGAAGTGCGAGTGGATAGATACACGCGTAGGTACCTACTTGCAGCTACTCGGATACCTATGAACGCGGTACATGTAGACGCGAATCCGATCAAAGAGATTGAATTTTCTTACGATATCGAAACCGATGTCGTAATGAGTGCCTCTTGTGTAAATAACAGGAATCGCTTGCCTC
The DNA here is from genome assembly GCF_051020985.1 of Nomia melanderi. Classification (NCBI taxonomy): domain Eukaryota; kingdom Metazoa; phylum Arthropoda; class Insecta; order Hymenoptera; family Halictidae; genus Nomia; species Nomia melanderi. The sequence goes on along the minus strand of NW_027475230.1, from coordinate 87,292 downwards.
CTTCCAATATCATTTGCCTGGCATCTACTTTCGGAAATAATTTCCTGCGCCGTCATTTCGCGCGCAGAAGTTACCTGTTCCGAACAGTCTGGGTTAGCCAAATAATTCTTCCGTTACGGTTAAAATGTCAATATCGCATATCGGGACGCTATTTGTTCTCTGGTAACGCGTTATCTCTACCCCTTTCCGAGTTTCAGGCGACTTCTCGATCGAGGCGGGTTTCGGTATTTTTCGGTATCGTTAAAAATCGCGTCCCACTGCCTTCTCCCATTCCCCTCCTCGTTCCGACCGATTGCAAGTATACAGAGATAAATTCACGTTAAGAAACACACGAGTTGCCCTCGTTTGACTATCAGTTGCAAGTGGTGGGACGCGATTACGAGTCGCGTAGACTAGTTGATTCGTTTCGTGAATTTTCTGATGTTATCGCTTTCTCGCGACTCTGTTGTCCTCGAAATATATTGATAAATTATTAACCGCGGTAGGCGTCGCGCGAAAATACGAGCGGATAACGGAATTGTAAAGGAATCTTTTCTACGATATTCTATTCCATTCTATCGACGGGGCCCCATTGCGATACACGTAGAAGGGATCTTTGAATAATGCACCACAGATTCGCGTTCGGCAAACATACCTGCACTTGCAACTGTCTTTGCTCTTGAACGTCTCGTAGACTAATCTGCGCTGAAATGAATGTGCGAGTGTGTCTGTTGCTTGAAGAAAGATTGTGGAAATCGAAAATATAGAAATTCGCGACAACGCAAAGGTATTTCAGAGAAACTGTGTGTGTGTGTGTTCGAACGTCGTTCCAACGGCAATGAGCGTTGCACGACTGACGACTTACGATCAGTGTCTCCCGAAGTTACTGTTACGAAGACTGTAAGTCTGTCTAATCTACCTTTTATCGACTTCCATCGATTAGCAGAGCTGTGCGGTATGGATAGTCGAGTCACCTCCAGGGGAAAAAGTATTCCCCGACGCGGCGTTTCGGTTAGGAATGTGTTATGCTGCCAGTACCACTGACATCGCTGCCACCATGTAATCTTGTTCTACAGGCCCTTAACGTTCTTTCTCGACATTTCCTTCCAATTGTGAACCGTAGACCCGCGACTCGGGGGAAATCTTGATTCTTCGAGACGCGTACAGTATATATTATAGTATTACTACAGAATGCGATCTCGCGATATTCGCTCGCGGCAATTTGATCGAAGCAACGTTTCCTTCGTTCATTAGGGAGGAATTGCATTTTAAGGTGGGAAGATTTCATTTCTACGGCACGATATGCGCATTGCCCGTAATCAAGTTGGCTAGAGGATCCGATCTAGAATATAAACGTAACTCTCGTGTGATCGCTCTTTCCTTTTACAGGACAAGTAACAATACTGCGCTCGGGTTTCTATCACGAATGCGTATCGCGTTTAACGCGTCTACCAGGTCTGGATGCTTGCATCGATCGATCATTCGCGTTCAAAGGATCGATCCTTTCTTGCGCTTCCATTAAATTCGAAACGTAAATGCACGATTACCTTCTCGTAATTGTATTGCCGTTCGTGTGTTCCATTAAAGGAAATGTAGTTGCGACCACTCGCATCAACCTAACCGAGTACCCATGAGATACTTATTACGGCGCTTTCCTCTATTTCGCGAGTGTTATACGCGATGTACGTTGTACCTTTTGTTGCACGTAAATTATACGTTCTATCGCGCCTCCTTCTCGTCGATATCAACGCTCACGGAATCCAGAAGAGTCTTAATCTCCAGAAGAAGCGAAAGGTAACCGCAACGGAAACAGAAGAATAGCGTGGCTTGGAGTAAAACTAAAAATCATCCACTGTTTATTCCTCCATTTGCGTCAAACGCGTTAGATACGTTCAATGGAAAGGAAACGTGTTTACGCGATCTATCGACGCAGCGTTTCGTCGAAAATACATTTCTCCGGTAATACAGTTTAATCTCTCGGCAAATTCTGTCCCAAACCTATATTCAACCAAGCGATACATGCAAAGAATACGATCTTTCGTACATTAGAATTTGTAAATAAAATTCGAAAAATAAGACACATCTAGTCGTATCATGATTATGCGCACCAGTGTAAAGAAACCCCGTATACATGGATACAAATACTTTCTATCGCACGACCAGCCATTATTCTGGCTTCCAAATGCCTCTCTTTGTCTTTTCACAGCTATAAAGAGACAAGAGCGATGCATGGTTCCCTTTTTACGGCTTCCCTAGAACCTTCACGGATTGCATCATCATACGTTAGTTATACATAACGCGAACAGTATTAAACGATCAACGACTGTTAACGATAAATAACTTACTCGCATGCATCTTTAACCGATGTTCCTATTTCTGTCGAGTCTTTGGAAGACTGCTGTGTTCGTCTCGATGTCGTTTGATGGGAAAAATAAAAGTGACAAATATATTATTATTTTTTAACAATTTATTAGTATACACCGTAAGTATACGCGCACGGATTCGTGTGTGTCTGCGTGTGTGTGTGTGTGTGTGTGTACGAGTCGTGCGCGCGCGCGCGTGTGCATGAATCGTGTTTGCCGTGTCCGTGTACGAACACGCGCGCCCGTGTGTGTACATATATGTATATACATTTTTGGGAATTGGGTCGCAAAACTTAAAGATACCTTATAGACCACGCATCGTGTAAATTGACGTACGATCATTTTCACTTCTAATCTGTTTGAAACATAGCTACGTCTCGTAGAAACAATGGACATCTTTCTCAACTCTTCTCTTTCTTTACCTCGTTCCTGGTTTCGTCTGTCGCTACTCGCGAAACGCTATCAACGTGTCGCATACACTGAATCAACGTTTTCTCATGGATCCTGATAATAAACAAGAATGAAAATTTCTAACGGTTACAAAAATAATACTCTTGTTACTCGTAGAACGCCTTTTTCCTTCGATCGAAGCAGCACGCGAAACGAAAAGATTGGTAACCTTTCGGTTACGGAAGAATCGCGGTTTTCAATTGCGTAAATTTTCCTTGCTGTTCAACGGATCAATTGTCCAAGGTAGGAAGGAAAAAGGTAAAGAGCGAAAGAAAGGGAGGAGGCTAGGGGAAGCAACGTTCGATATTAATAAATCGGGGTCGACAAAAATGAGTTTTCTAGCATGAATTATGTTCTGGTCAGATTTTCAACGGTCTTTAAGTCTTATTTCGATAATGTGCCATGACAATGGGCAAAGTATCACGACGTTGACTCCACAGAGGCCTGCGTGCAATCAGTAATAACTCAGTCTTATAGAAGAAAGTTAGTCTCCTGAATGTCGATGTGCAACACTGATCGATACAAAAATATCCTGTCGACAAATATCGAGCACTAACTCCTTCCCCGTAGGAACGAAAAGACTGAATTGATTCCGAGAAGATCCAGTTACCCGCCAGATGACTACGATTCTCAACAGGCTGCCGCATGTTTCGCCCTTTGAGCAGCTATTCGTTGACTTCGTCTTAAAGTTCGCGGAGGTGATTCCGTGTCGTTTTCTTCTTCCGAATCAGAATTGTCGAGGGCTGTTTTTCCGGCGTACCGCCAACTGACGATCGCGCCATCCCACTGAAAGGTTCCGAACGTTGGTATACGGGAAATATTTTTAATTTTACGGAATGTTCAATGTATCGTGAACGCGATATTTACAGAAGTTGAAACGATCTCTTGATGAAACGGATGCCAACTGACGTCGCGTACACATCCTTTGTGTCCAACCAGAGTACTGACTATTCGACCCGTTAAAACATCGTATACTGAAATTGCAAAACATTGTACGACCTATCTCTCGTACGAACTCTCGAAAGAACAGCATGCAGAGCTCAAGACACTCGGCAGTTCCGAGAGACTCGATTGATTTCAAGAAAGAACTTACTTATTACACGTCCCGCGGCACATCCTGTATATATGTACCTCTGACCGGTAATCGAGGAAGGGGAAAAGTGACAACGTATCAGCGTCTGAAGAACCGAGTGTCCACGATAGGTCATAATGCTCGTGTCACCTTCCAACATATGCTTCGCTTTATGTACTATGGTTAGAGAATGAACATTGAGTAGAAACGTCAGAGTACGGAAACCAAGTTTGGATAACAACGACAAGCTGATGGCACAGAAAACTGTACATTGTTAAATGAATACTTGCTTCGCTTTGGTACTCGTTGCCATCGGTAATCCCAAGTTTGATTCGCGACAGCTTTGCGTGTATTCAATTCACCGTTGCGATCCGAAAACGCACGTACGTCCCATAGTTTGATCGTTTGATCTTTGCTGTTTGTGATGAGATATCGGCCGTCGCCTCGAGGATCGATGTACGTTATGCCATCCATGTGACCGGCTAAAACTCCCACTGGATGTGGATCCGTTTCATTCAACGTTCTCCTGTCCCACACCTATGTAAGCCGAAAATGGGAGGAAATGAAATGAAATGAAATGAAATGAAATGAAATGAAATGGAAGGAAAGAACAGTATTATAGAAAAATAAATGTAGATGATAAAAATAAACGAACGAGAAAATAGGGAGCAAGGGAGAAGGAAGAAAAAAACAAAGATGGAGCAATGAACGTTGAATTGATGAGGAACGAGGTTAACGATACCTTACAAAGACCGTCGTCACCGGCACTGTATAGAATTTGCGATGTATTGTCGGCAAAAACAACAGCATTTACATCATTGTTATGACCTTCGATCTAGAAGAAAGACAAACGAAGAAAGCTTGATGACACAAGAACGTCCGGTAATGTACGCTTGTACGCCAAGACACACATACGAACCCTAAAGGCACGTTGATGACATTCTCTGTCGTAGACGTAGAGATAACCGTCGTTTGCTCCACCCAGAATTTCTCGGCCGTCGCTAGAAAAGACAAGAGAAAATACGCAAAACCTTCGATCCACCGGACACAGAGACAACGATTCTTGTGCGCACGAGTCTCCGTAAACAGGACACAAATATACTGAAAAGAAAGGTGTTGGAATGTTTTATGGCTATAGAGATCGGTGTATTGTTTTCGTAGAAACGACTTACGACATTCCGACCAACTGGAATAGACGATATAGTTGCCATCGGGACTGAAAGCAGTGTCCAAGATACTCCATCCGACGTCTCTTGCAAGAATCGTCTTGAACTCTAAAAAGTCTCCGTCGTGGGTTCGATAGAGGCGTAGAAATTTATCTACGGTGAACAGAAGGGGTCAGAGAGAAAGCTTAAAGTCGCAGAATAGGGATACTAGGTGGGAGCAGCGTTACCTTGACTGGCAGTTAAAAAGAATCTTCCGTCTTTGGAGTAAGAACCGCAAAACGCTTTAGCACTGTACTTGGCTACTTGGTGCATTTTATTTGGCAAGAAACTACTGCTTATTCTGCATCTTTCTCCGGTACTGAAACCAGGGCCCAGCGCCCTCCTTTGAATCATAGATGTGACAGAAATGTTGCGCTTATCGATATCGCTTACAAATCCACAGGCCTGTTTGGTAGCTAGACTGATTTCGCTTCTCTGAAAGGAAACGGGCAATGTAAAACCACGTCGGCGGAGAATTGTTCCATGTACAGAACATTTAATACGTAGCAACGAACATCTAATCTGGATGTATTTGGATATAAATGTAAATGGGATGTAAATCTCGGAGATTGCGAATTCGCGACGTATTCTTCGTCCGAGTCATCGTGATCCGAGGGTACGATGTGTAGTTGTCCGCTGGAACGGTTGAACGAAAAGAATTAGACGTTTGATTCGCTGGTTTGTTTCGAAGGGAGACGGATGAAGAGATTGGGACGTTTGGATTTGAAAAGTCCCAAGAGAGAAGAGAGATTTTCTGGAGATTCGGCAAACCGTTTGAAACGAACAAACGAACAAACGAATCTGAAGGGAAATTTCCGTGCGGAAAGGAAGCGAGGATTCATCGAAAGATTCGGAAGATTGGACTCTGATTCGAATGATCGCGCAGTTTACGATGAAACGTAGAACGACTATAAATTACGTAGAGAGGTTAGAATTTCTCTCGGTTTCTTTCTCTTTCTCGCACCGAGTGTCTCTCTTTTTCTCTTTCCCATCCCGATTCTTGGAGCATCTCTCTCGCTCTCGGTCGTTCTCTGTCCCTCTGTCTCTCTCTCCATCCATCTCCCTGTTACACATTAACGCGAGCGAACAGATGTACGCACACACAGTGCGAAAAGATCCAGGACGATATTAAATGTTTCGACGACGAGATAACGTTCAACCAACCTGCGTATCAAGTATTGCAAGACAGCGGCCAACCCTCGATCATGTTCGATGTCCATAGTCCGGGAATTAATGCCTCCCATGCAGGGAACAAACGAATCTTATTTACCGTCTAAAAGCAAACAAGGAAAACGTCCAAGGGTTGATGGCGTTAGTGCAGTGACTATGACAGTTGAAACAGACGATGACAGGAACGAGTGAGCGCGTGAGAAGTTACCGACGCGGAGGGGAGAAGAAACTGAATGAAGATACGCTTCTCGCCAGTACGCCGAAACACGTGAAAACTCGTCGTTACGGAAATTCGAATCGAGCGAAATGTTGGCCTTACAGATAGTACTATCTTCCGAATAAACGCTTTGAAACCTTGGACAATAAAAAGAGTGCAGAGATGGTTTCTCGCGTGTTCGTGTGTGTGCACGCGTGTGTCGCGAGGAGGGGAGAAGAGAGATGGCGCGAACACGGCGTACGTAATCGCAGTTTTCAAATCTCGAAATCATCCACGATTTCGAAATTCGACAGACTGGTTGGTTCGAACTGTTTGAAAATGGACGAGCCGAGCAAGCGTTGGGAACGTCGGGTAAATTGAGGAAATTCCGAAAATTTCAAAAACTCACAAACGAAACGTACAGATTAGTGCATTCGAGTTTCGATAAATGGAACAAGTTTCGTCCGATTGATTCGCGTAAATGCACGTGGTACACATGATCGATATTCCACGTTTCGCGTAATTTCTCGCGATTAATCGTGATTAATCGCGATTAATCGCACCTTTTCTCCCGATTTTCCAGATGTCGTTGCAAAACGATTAATCTACGCGTTAGTTTTGCTCGGCAATTTACTCGACTCAATCGATAGTTTGAATATGAGGTTGCGATGGGAGAATATTCCGAGAAAAATGCAACGAGTGGACAGTCTATGTGGGTTTCTACGACGGATAGAAACGAGCCGTTGCAAGGGACCGGTCGCTGCAAAGTCCACGTACAGTACTATCGTGTCGAATTTGATAGCGCGCGTTAGTTTACGAACTGCAGAACGCGGAAGGCAATTCGTAATGATAATTCAAGGTCGAACAATCTGAAATCCACCGCGAACAACGTACGTATCATTGGAAAAATTGTACGTCAGCGTACAAAGTACTCGAATCTCCCGTGCTCCCCGTCTTTCCCTCTTTCACGTTTGTGTCCCATAGCTGTGATCCGTAACCTGAGAATCGCAGCCCATAACCCGAGACACCTGGCAGCTGAACGGCGATCCGTTAGTTTCCGAATTCGAGCTCGTATTCGTACGTATCTCGTTCGAGCGGAGGTGCGCAAGTTTCGGGTAATGGTTCGCAGCCTGGCTCGAGCCAGAATCAGAGTCGGAACGAGAGCTGAAGCCGGGGTCGTGGTCAAAGCCGTAACCGGGAGCGGAGTATGCGCGCATGCGTCGCATTATCACCTGCTCGCAAGTTTCTCGTTTTCGCAAGAAATGACGGGATCGTTGATTCTTGCGACATCGACAGCGTCATTCCCCAGGACGAGAGTAAAGACAAGGAGAGGGTAGAGCGTGCAACAATTGCGCTAAGCTGATCGTCGAGGACAGGATCGGCGGCAACGACGAGGACGACCGCGACACGTCGACGACGTTTACGAACGGAACGAGAGAAAAAGGAAGAACGAGGAAGAGGAAACGCAACGTCCGACGCGTTCGAGACAACCCGAGGGGGTGAACAGACCGAAGCAGGAAAGCGGCAATCGACCAAGGAGGAAAGGACGGGGAAGGAATGGTTGGATCCTGGAGGGAAGGATGACGGCAATTCCATCGCGGTGAGATCGCGACGTCGATCGTATTCGGCTCGTTCCTTTGGATTCCTGGCGGGTTCTCGCGCGGGGCGCGCGTGCTCCGAGTGATCGCGCATCGCGCATATTACCCTTCTTTCGGTTTCTTGGTGCCGCTTCTGCCGTTCTTACGCGAGCTGCACGATTCCCGTTCGCGTCGCAACAGGTGAGCCACTCTCGCGTTCGAATCGACTCGCCGTTTCTTTCGTTTCGATTCGCTCGTTCATCCGCCGCCGCTGTCATCGCCACTGTCATCTGCACTGTCATCTGCACTGTCATCTGCACTGTCATCTGCACTGTCATCTGCACTGTTATCTGCACTGTCATCTGCACTGTCGCCGGAATCGCCCCAGTCCTCGTAACCGCCACGGCCACTGCGGCGAGTTCGCCTCTTCCGTTAGTCTCCGGTTTCTGGGTCGACGTACGTATGTGCGACGTAACGTTGAACGTTCCAGGCCCGTGGTCGGATTCGTTTTCTCTTTACAGTCGACGTCGACTCCTCCAGACGCGGGCTAAACTCGGATCGATTAAGGCTGGATTAAATCGTAATCGACCCCGACTCCCGTTATCCTTGGTTCTCCTCGTCGTCGAGGAACGTTCCATCCGCGATCGATCGTACCTCGAGGATTGATTTTGCCATTGAACGCGCGCTCCCTTGGATTGCTCGGTTTTCCCGTGAAATCATAGTCGACGCGACTACGAAAGCTGATCGGTTCGTCTTTTGAAATCGTGTTCGATCGAACGTTGCCGACGCACGGAGATTCGGTGCAAGTTCCGTTGAAACAGAGGGAAGCGGTTCGGACGCGAGAGATCGACAACCGCCGATCAATAGCGAATCCGTGCACGCGGTACAGGGTCAGATTTCTTTTCGTCCACCGTCGATGATATCGTTTTCACAGTTGCACGCTATTAATGATTGTTCAAGCTATAGGAGTAGCAAAGAGCGCGAGAGCGAGTCGTCTGATGAACCTCGAGGCTCGAAGAATCTGAGGATCGAAGGAAAACACAGTTTGCCGAGTCATGTTCGCCAAGTCGAGGGCTAGTGGTTCGACGCCGAGCGTTCTCCTTCCGGATCCTCTGCAGAATTTGTACGACGTGGGGAAGCAGTCGGCCACTGCGGGTCCCGAAAACGCTTGGCGCATATACGATGGATACGCGAAAGCGGATAGAAAGGTGACCGAAAACGAGCCTGTCGCTAGAATTCCATTACCCCGTGGCAGCATTCACGAGCGAAATGCATTTCAGGAAGTCTCGATATTTCTGTTCGACAAGAGGTCGGTCGAGAAACTTTACAAGCGCAAGCGGAAAGAGATGGTTACGGATATACTACGGAAAGCTGCGCAAAAGATGGAACGGTTCTCTCATCCGAAACTACTTCAGGTGAAGATTCGATCGTGTTGTTGCATTGCTGTTCACTGTAGAACTCGTCGCTCGTTGTTGCTCGACAGGCGTACAAAGTCGAAGAATGCGCGGACAGTCTGGCGTTCGCTTCGGAACCTGTTCTCGCCAGCCTCGCGAACGTTCTGGCTTATCAGGAGCAGCGGGCAAGCAATCTCGACCAATCGTCGAGCAATGTAACGAAACACGGTACTTCGGCTACCGGACATCGTACGACTTTCGCGAAGGAATACGAGTTGCTCGATTTTGAGATCAAATACGGACTGTTGCAGGTGAGAAAGGCCGAACGCGCTGAAAAAATCGGCGTTTACATAATTCTTTGTTTACGCGTGACAGATCACCGAAGCTCTGCTGTTTCTTCACGGGACCGGCAAAGTTCTTCATAGAAACGTTTGCCCCGCTAGTATTATAATTACGAAGAGGGGCACATGGAAGCTATCTGGACTGGAGTTTATCGGTAAGTTGCGCGCTGTCGTTGTTGCCTTTGCCACTCTGGTTGCTGTTGTTGCTATTTCTTTTGTTCTCGTTCTAGCTCTCGCTCTCTTTGCCTCTCTCTCTCTCTCTCTCTCTCTCTCTCTCTCTCTCTCTCTCTCTCTCTCTCTCTCTCTCTCTCTCTCTCTCTCTCTCTCTCTCTCTCTCTCTCTCTCTCTCTCTCTCTCTCTCTCTCTCTCTCTCTCTCTCTCTCTCTCTCTCTCTCGTTCTAGCTCTCGCTCTCGCTCTCGCTCTTGTCGAGATATCGATGTTGACGTTGCGTTGATATTACGGTTATTGTTACCGTTTTATCGGCCCATTCGATCGATCCGTTTTAACGTCTGGTTTGTTTCCCTATAGTAGAGAATGCCAATGACATGCCAATGTCTGTACAACCGTGGACGAAACATGCGCCGAAAATGACACAGCCTAATCTCGATTATATCGGTAAGAATACCAATCTGCTGGCAGCCACTTCAGTGTTGAATTTTATTCTCCATCTGTTCCTTAATTTGTACGTATTTGAACCGTGACGTGTAACGTTGCGATCCTAGCTCCAGAAATACAACAAAAGAAACAGGGAAGCTTCTACAGCGACATGTACAGCTTCGGCATGACTATTTGCGCGATTTTCAATCAAGGTCGACCACTGATTCAAGCGAATCACAGTTGCTCCGAATACCTCAAGCAAATAGAGAACGTGAGTGATATCACGGGTTTACTTTCGTCGACTTTCCTAAGAAATTCTTCCTACTCGACACGCGTGTTCTCTTTCCAAGCCTCCTCTTTTCTCTTTCGCTATCGAACGCGATCATCTCCATGACCGTGACGACACCGCGTCCTTCGAAACTGGCATTTTTCATTCTGTTGTTGCACCGCAGCTTCAGAAACAAGTCGACGTGATGTTGCCTTTGATTCCACTTCCGCTTCGAGAAGCTGTTAGTCGTCTGTTGCACAACGACCCGGCACAAAGACCGACCGTTCAAATTCTCTTGCTGATGAAATATTTTCAGTACGTAATGGTAATCAACCTATCCTATCTGTTCGATGCGTCCAATTTATTAGAAGCATCCGTTATTGTTCGAGAGAGCGATCTTCCATCGAGACTCGCCGCCTTTTCAGAGATCCGCCGGTCTATGGACTTCAATTCTTGGACGTGAGCAAAATGAAAAACGTGCTGCAGAGGGAGCATTTTTACACGACTACTCTCAAAGGAATATTGCCGTATATACCAAAGGTAATTGCTCGTTGCCAACTAATACCTTGTTGCGTTGACTAATACCTGCCAACTAATAAGCAATTTTCCATTCGTAGAAGCTGTGGTATCAACACATTTGGACTTACCTGGAAACTGAACTAGAAAGTCAGGAAGTTCAGTCAGCTGTTCTACAGCCAGTGCTCTATATCGTAGAAAAGAGTACGCAAGAGGAATACAATTGTATCGTATTCCCCGCATTGAGGTATGTATCGTGTAGCACGTATGTACATATAGGAATTCCTTCCTCTATTCTCTGTCCGCAGCAGTCGAACTCGACCACGTTACAGATATCGTATCGTATCGTTTCCGCAGGACACTTTTCGCAAATCGCAAGTCGGTCCAAGGAACGGTCACGCTGTTGGAGAATTTACATCTAATACTAGAGAAGACACCACGGGAGTACAGGGAGAAAGAAGTGCTTCGTTTTCTTTACGAATCTTTTGAAAATTCCACTACTCAGGTACAGGTGGGTAGCGCGAAACAATTCGAAAAGCACAAATACGGACGTACCAACCGCGCGAACGAAGGCGGAGGAAAGGAGGTATGGGAAAAATAATTGGCTACATTTGCTAATTGGGAACACTTTCACTCGTAGACGGCGGCGTTCGTAGCCGTGGCGAACGTGACCGAGTACATCGAAGACGACGAGGCCGTTCGAAATATCATATTTCCAAAGTTGTTTCAAGCGTTTGAACAAAATTCGGTTGACCCGCGAGTGCTGATGAACGTGATTCCTTGCATTCTGAACCGGCTAGAGAAGCAGGAAATTGTCGATTTAATCCTTCCGTTGTTGTACAACGCGAACCTTCAGGAGCCGGAGGTTATTTTTAGGGTTGTAAGTAAGTATACATAGATATTATTATACATGCGCCCTTTTATTACACTGCGTCGCTCTTACTGACTCGAGCCGATACCAGAAATTTATAGATTAATGTTGACCGATAAAAAGTATGGGCTGACGGCGAACTGGATGGCAACTCGAGCAATGCCCTCCTTGCTACCTCAAACGGTCAATTCAGCTTTAAACCTCGAGCAATTTGAACTACTTCACAAAGTTTTGCAAGACATGCTCAGTCACATCGAGAGGTAACGGTCATCATTTCGTCTCGTCTACAGTCGAGAGAATCCATTTCCACCGGTTTCCGCTTCTTTTTCTCCTCGTTTTAAACCTCCAGGACTCAGCGGAATCAGTTGTCGTTGGACAACCTGTCTCTGTCCAGTCCGGAAAGACATTGGAGTTTACGACATCAATACAGCACGAATAATATGCATGCCCCGACGTTCAATATACCGAATCTCCGAATCGAACAGAGAAAGACGTCCTCCGCTGAAGACATGGCTAGGAAAACGAGCATAGGTAAGAATCCCGCGATCGCGCTCGGATCCGTGACCCTTCGTTCGTAATCCGTAATCGTGGGATTTGTTTGTTGTCAACGATGTTCAGGTTCGATATCGATGACAAGGTCGGCAGAAAACATGACAAGAAAAAATTCGATGGCCGGTAAGCGGTGAAAGATTGAAATGAAAACGATTCGAAGGTAAAACTCCATTAATTGCGCATTAAATCTGTCAGCTGTGTTGGGTTGGTTCTCGCCGTCGTCGAAGAACGACAACAACTTCCTCAGGGTGGCGAATGCCTTTTCGAGTCGACGTTCATCGGATATTACTCTAATGGCACCAAAGATACGCGTGGTGCAGTCCTGCGTGAGTTCGCCAGGTGGGACACCCGGTGGTGGATTACCATTTCGACGGCACTCGAGTACTGGTTCGCAAGACAAGCGCGAATCCAGCATCAATTTGTCACCTCCCACGGTATCGCACCTTTTACTTTTCTGTTGGCATGCCGATTTTCCATAGAAAATGTAGGATACGATATCCAAGATATACGATACGCGTAACGTAGGCGGAGATTGCTATCAATGGCAAAAGATACCAAGGTAGGTAATAGGATACGGAGGTGCCGTACTCGCGGTATGCGAGTATGCTCGCGGTAGTGGGTCGTTGGTAACGATAAGAAACAAGTAACGTGGCGAGCAACGGAGGAAATTGTGCAAGTTTTGTTTGCGTTCGATAGGGAGGTATGCCGATTACCAGTAGCAGCGTCCCACACTTGTGGAGCTCGAGCATGAACAGTATACGCGGCTCGAGACGTCCGTCGGTTTCGTCGACGTCGCCCCAACAGGGTACCGGACTGCTGCAGCAGGTTGGGTCCAGCATGGTAAGACAACAACTCCCCATCTGCCTGAACCTCAATGGACCACCACCACTACCACCACCACCACAACCACCAACACTCTCTCCATTACTCCAGCTATCGGGACAGCTTTCCCACTGACCCTTCGTTACAGTGTAAGGATACTCAGTAGCTTATCCGTCGTCGCAACGGCTCTCGTTTTTTCTATTTGGCACAACGCGTACCTACTAGCGATAGAGCGGTCGTGACTCAACAACCGTGTATTCGGAGGCGTCGGCGACGAATATTGGCTATCCGAATAGCGTCTAGCTGTCCAGCATGGTAATACCGTGTGTACGGTTGGAACGAGTCTCGCTGCTGTAAAACTTACCCGGCCATTATTCGTCGCCTTCTACCTTTTACCTCATCTTTCCTATTTAGTTGCGATCTTGTCGCTTGATTCTCCTGAAACTCGCTTCTCTCTCTACCTTGTTTCGATTACTGCGTTTCCCGTTTCCTTCGTGCGGACTTGACTCTCGAAACTCGGGTCGTGCCGCGTGCTTGTGTCACAGTGAACACCACTTGTTTCCGATTATTCGAGAAAAAGTGTATAATAGCTTTGTCGTCTCGACAACGAGAGGCACGTTGCGCGATTTCGCGTGTTTAGCCAACAATTCCAGTTTAGGACCCATCTCAGGTCCATCGTGGATAGTTGCTTAGTAGACTCGTACTGCGCAAAACAAATATACGTATGCGTTTGTTGTGCATGCTCGGTGCTTTTGCGATAGTTTGTTTTCGAAATTGTCAATTCCGGCCCCTCCCCGCTCTTCTATCTGTTTCCATCTCTCTGTTTATTCCTCCTGGTTTCCGACTTGGTTTCCGACTGTTCCCAATATTCTCGTTCATTTGCCTAGACGTGTAATTACGCTTTGCGACTAGTTTTGCTATTCGATCATTTCCCGAATGGACCAACCAATCGATACAGTGCTCGAATCTGACGATATTAGTTGTACATTCAGAGACGTCTTTCCGTCTGCGAACAGAGATGGGAAACGTGCTCGCATCGATCGATAGGTTGGTCGGGGATAGTTTCGTATCGACTCGGAAGAATCCTAATTGTCCTAATTGTCGGTTTTCTGTTCCATTGCAGTACCAGTTCCTCAGTAGACAGTTTGACGCAGGAACTGTAACAACGAGACGCTGAATCGTCCAACGTGTATCGAAGCAACGAGCGATCGTTGAGACAAGGTTACGAGGTAATCGATCGCACAATCAAGAAAGTCACATTAATGTTTTATGGATCGGATTGCGAGAAAGCGGAAATCGGTGTTGCATATTTCATTCGATGAATTGTAATGTGCCCCGGCAACTCGTTTTTATTTCAGGGCCTAAAATCTAATCGATAAGAATTTCTCTTTTCTCGCTGTGAAACGAAAGATTTCAACAACTTACCACTGCTCGCGTACCGTGTGTCGTGGCTTTCGTTTAGTAAACGTTCGAATGCGCTCCACGCGCATATAGAATACTTTACGTTCGTCCAATGTTTCCAATGCACAAGTACAGTGTTGAAAGTATCATTATATTTCGTGTTTCGATCGTGTATACCACTGTGTGTACCCGCAAGTATCGATAGCCTCCGTAGAGGCAGAAGAATTTTCTCTTTCTCCGTGACTCTCTTTCTCTTTTCATTCAAACTAGAATAGAATATTCGGGATGTCAAGATTCTATGTCAATTGTAGCACTATCAATTTTCTGGTAGATTTTTGTAAAAGTGATTTCGCGTTACCACGAAATTACACGAAATTACACGAAATTACACGAAATTACACGAAATTACACGCAAGTTCGTCTAATCTCGAAGATCGCGACAAGTTTGTCGGCGCAGAAGCAATGTTACGAATACGATACCCACGCGCAGCCTGGGTAAAAAAGAATGGGCACCGCGAGTCTGCGATGGTGCGAAACGTAAGGTATTTCTGGGATTGGGGGGTGCAAATGTATCGATACATATCAAAGGGCGCAATTATTTGCGCGGTAGCCTAACGAAATTTAGAGATCTCGGTGGTCGCATTTCAAAGTACCAAAGTGTCAATCGGTCGTGCTTCAAAATATTATTCCGCCCTCGATAAACGTAATTTGATTCGATATTTAATATTCGCTACTCGATAGTAGTCGTTTGTACGATGTCCATACGATGCGTGCGAGAATACTGGTATTACCTCGTTCGAAGCGCAAGTACGCGCTGGAAAAGAAGACGACCGTACTTGACGTTTCGAAAACGGAAAACGAGAAATAGGAGAAAAACGAGAAAACTAGAAAAAAACAGAAAAACAGAAAAATTGGGAAAACGGATGAAGGGGGAGGACGAGTAGAAACGAGAATTTTCAGAGTACGCGAACCTAACAAGTCAAGTGTCCTTAAGGTTTGCGCGGAACGGTCCGGCATGACCAAAATTAGATACCGAATCACGGACAACTCTGAACAATCTTGGTTAGGTATTGCAAAATCTTGGACAATCTTGGACAATCACGGATAATCGTCGACAATCATTTTCGAGCTTCACGAGTCGTTAGGCAAAGTCTTATTCGATTCGAATGGAAGCATCGGTAGAGAGACTCGTGAGATTTAACGCGTATTCGTACGTTAAGAAATATTGAAAGCAAATGTCGAAGCGTCGATAGGTCAGTTGCAGTCGAACCGATCGACTCCTAGATCCGCGTTGTCGGCGTGTTTTGCGCGCGTTTAATGCTTGTCATTTACGATCGGGAAATAACAATCGTTCTCTCGAAGCGTCGATTCTTGAACGCGTACCTGCTAGATGATCATTCGTAGGAGGCGTAGTCCTCGGTAATTCTCCAAACACTCGAGTCTAATGATTTCGAAAACTTTTCGTTTTCCTCGACGGCCGTACACTTGCTATCGAACTCGTGTAGCGGATAACGTAACGAGCGCGGTCAGGACTGCGGCAACGTCGTTGCATCGTTGCAACGGTTCTCGCGAGAGCAAACCGTTTCGTCGAGCGTTCCGACCGGTCGGCCGATCATTCGTACATTACATACATATGTTGAACGTGCATGGTTAGTTTTCTTCGTGTTACTAGAAGAAACGTGTTTACAAGATGGTCGCCGACATGGTCGCTTGTCGTCGTTGTTCTATTCTACACTAGAATTCTTCTAGACGAGTCGTCCACGTATCAAGTGCATCGTTCGATCTCGATGTCTCGTCGAAAATATGTGTTGACGAGGAACAAATCCAATTTCATGTTTCCCGTAAGATTATCGACGCGTAGACAACACGCGATCTATCCTTTTTTCCGACTCGTTCGATCATTGTTCAATATTATCGACATGAATGTATTTTTCCTGTATTTCTTTCGAAAGAATACTATATACAATAAAGAGAAACGGCGTGTCGAGTCTGTCTGTTCTGGTGTGCGTTTCATTCGACCTTTAATAACGTTTCAGTCGCGAATACGTTGTAGACGATCGACGACGATTCTTTTATCTGCGGGGCTGCGCGTAGCTCCGCGAAGGGTTGCGAACCGATCAACCGACGACCGAACAGAGGGGAAAACGGGGAGAACGCGTGGCTGCGTTCGACCTACACGGTCCGCTCGATGAACCGCCGTCGCCGCGTTATCGTCAGTTTCGACGCACACGACTGGCTGCACGGACGTATTCCGTGTCGGGCGAGAGCTGTGCAATCTCTTTCAATCGCGAAAGCAAATTTCGGAATCGTAAATGATCGTTCCTTCGAGTATAGTCTAGAGTAGAAAGAATGGAACAGCTTGGGAGCGGAAGGAACGGATTATTCTCAAAAGCCGAACGAATGACACTAGCGGGGCAGGGTGCAGACGACGATGAAACGATCGATCGGTGCAGGTTGTGTCTTGGCAGGCAAGCTTATTCGAAATCCATATTCGCTGGAGGAGCTGCGTCCGAGAAGATACGTTCGCGTATTTTAGACTGTTGTCCCATCACGGTGAGTTTGTCAGGCTTCTCGATTGTATCGCGGTTACGTCGGGCCGCGGCGGTGGTCATCGAGTAAACGCGCGTCACGCGATCGTTCGTTTAGCTATTCGAGGACGAGCGACTACCGAGCTCGATTTGTCAACGATGCGAGAGCAAGTTGGACGTCACCTATGAATTTCGGCAACTATGCAGAGACTCGGAGCGCGTTCTCCGCGCGCGCTACGAATCCAATTACCGTGCTCGAAGCGGTACGCGGTACGCAAACTCGACGAGTTTTGGGGTAAGTCGAGCAACCGACACAGACAAATCCGACATCCAGTTACGCTCTTATTTCTATAGGGTAATTTTGCAGAACGCCGGTACGCGAACGGACGAAAATGGAGCTGACGGATGCGACGAAAGCGGCAGTCGCGCGGAAGGGAAATCACGAAACGAAACGGAAGGGGAGTCGGGGGGCGAATCGGAAGAGGAATGCGAAAGATCGAGAAGAGGATCGAGAAACGCGGAGCATGGACACCGAATGCAAGGACGCGAGCATCAGGGGGATGACGAGAATGATGCCATAATCGGTTCCGAGATGCGATCGGTGAAGAACGTCGCGACAAACGATGCAGCGGGGAAAGGAAAAGGAAAAGGAAAAGGAAAAGGAAAAGGAAAAGGAAAACCGTACGTTTGCGAGCTGTGTAAGAAAACGTTCGCTTCGAAATCCGGGTTAAGGTTCCATTTCAAGTCGCACAACGGTACTAAGCCGCATTCGTGTCGACATTGCGGCAAACGGTTTGCCATTCCGAGTTACCTGAAGAGACACGAGCGAACTCACGCGGGAAACAAAGTGTTCGTTTGTCGGATCTGTAGCGCCGCGTTCGCCTCTTCGAACGGTCTGAAATACCACTCGAGATCGCACACCGGGGAGAGGAATTATCGGTGCGAGACGTGCGGCAAGTCCTTCCGCCGATACAAATACCTGAAGGAACACGTCTTCACTCACACGGGAGAGAAACCGTTTGTTTGCAAACGCTGCGGCACCGCTGCTTACGCCAATTCCGGTAGCCTATTTGTCCACGAAAAGAGATGCAACGTGCAAAATGCCGATTAAAGATGGGTAGAAGATTGCAACACAGAACTGAAAAAGAAACGTTCGCTTTATTTGATCACGGTTCGGGGTAGAGTCGAATTGAAATTCGAGTTGGCGAGTGAGTGTGACCGGCGAACGAGAAACGTTGAGCGCGGTTGAGCACGGTTGAGCACGGTTGAGCACGGTTGAGCACGGTTCAGCGCGAGCAAGTCTGTGCCGGTCGATCGCACCTACGATGCGATGTAGCACGATCGATGGGTAGTCTTTGGTATAGGGAAAATGGTCGTGGAATGGTGGTTGCGAAGCTACCGCGATCGGCGACAGTCCGAATTCCTGCGCACAGACATTTCCGAGGTGGCGATCGACATCCACTGGTCGGTGTCGGAGCGGAACCAAGTCAAGCCCAACGAGTATTTGCCGTTGAGATTCGCGTGTTGGCAACGATTAAACCACCATCCTCCGTGGTAGTTTGCGGCGCAGTGTGCCGCGCTGTCGTCCATGTCGCGATCCTTGGCGCTGAACGGCATTCCGTTTTGGTAGGACAACGCGTCGGTCGCGTTGCCGGTGTAACCGTCGATCAGCAATCTGTAACCCGTCTCTCCGGAAGTAATCGCGAACAGCTCGTATTCGGCTCGCCAACGTTCACCGTAAATGTCCAGCATGTCGACGCGAAGCCGCGTGCAATTGTCTCGAGTGAACTCGTGCAGGATCTGGTTGCCGATCCAGTACTCGCCGACCGGCGAGCCGAAACCCACAGAGTAATCGTTCCAGCTGCGATTGAAATCGAGCGTGCCGTCGACGCGGCGTCCAACGACGAGCCAACCGCCGCGACAATAAACCATAATGGGTTTGCGGCCCCGACCCGCGTCTACGAGCCGGAGTCCGTCCTTGGCCGGGCGATCGGCCGACTGTTCTTGACAACTGGTTGGCAGTTTGTCGACAATCAGATGATAACGGTCTTCGAACTGCTCGAGTTTCGGTTCTAGCTTAATTTCGAGTTCGGAACCGTTCACCAGAGGCGGTGAGTCGGACTTTGATTCGGACTGCGAGGCGGAAGCGGCCGCACCCCGAGTGAATTCGTTGAAACAGCTACGATTCAATCGGTCCACGGCTTCCCGCTGACGATCGCTCTTCTCCTGAAGTTTCGACGCGCTGACGCTCAGCGCCTGCACGGCGCGTCGCAAGTTGCTCAATTCCTCCCGGGTCAACGAGAGCTCGGCCGCTTTTCGCGCAGCGTTCACGGCTAGCCGAGCCAATTCTTCTTTGATCGCGGAGTTGTTGGTCTCGACGATCTCTTCGAGGGTTCGCAACGAGCCGGTCAGTCGCGAGCCGACAGACTCACCGATGCGTTTAATCGAGATCGCGTTCTCGTTCGTGTTCTCGTTCGCGTCCGCGATTCGTCGCGACAAATCGACTTGATTCTTCTCCAAGCTTTTCATCCGTTTGCTCAGATTGATCGTGAACCATTCGCCCTTCTCGTACGCGACGCGCCTCGCGTCCAGCAACGTGACTCGCCTCTGCGTCAGAAGAGAGACTTTGCGCTCCAAGTTTTTCAACCGGTCCTCGCTTCGTCTGGAATAACCGTGCCGTCTGGAGACTCGGCGGCGTACCGCGACCGCGTCCGTCGAGTCCTCCGGAATCTTGTTCCGCTGGTCCTTGGTCCAACTGTACGACCACCGGGTCCCTGCCCCATGCGAATCTTTTCCTTTGCCGGTGTCCATCGACGACGACGTCGACGACGACTCGCATCCCATAGATTTCACCTCGATTTGAACCGCGCTCAGCTGCAATGAAAATATTCAGTTTTCACTCGCTCTCCGGTTCTCTTCGATCGAAGCTGAACGTTCGTTCTTTCCGTTTTCGTCGGCTACTGGAAAACACGGACAGCTTCGAAAAGAAAAGAACGAACAGCAGCTGGCTGCACGCGTTTCGTTTGCAGCTGTCGCGCACAGACGCACAGGCGCACAGACGTTTGCGTTCGACCGTTGATCGAATCGCTGGACGAATCGTCCGTATCGTTGCGAAGCGCGTGTCTTTGTTCGATTTTGACTGGACAGGATCGAGAAAAAATGTCCAATTTCAGACGCGAAGTAACAGAGGGGATGGAAGGTGTGGAGCGCAACGCGTGGTTGAGCAAACGTACCGTCCGTAGAAATTAATACCGGCACCCGAGCGAAACACGGAGGGGACGTTACATGGACAGCTGCGCACCGGCAAAGGTAGGGATGCGTGAAAACCTTTCGGTTCGGACGACTGCCAGCTGTATATTTCTTATCGTCCCCGACGATAAGCTTGCCATGGCACGGGGAAATCTTGGAATCGTCGTTAAAACGGCGCTAATTGTTGCATCGAAGCGTCTATAACTCGATGTTTTTATTTCATCTGAAAGCATTATCGGCACAACTAAAGGAAAACGAGAGAGAGAGAGAGAGAGAGAGAGAGAATGAGAGATGGGGGGTGGGGGGGAGAACGACTTCGAGTCGGGGCAGATGCGCGTTCGAACGGGCCCGAGCAGGTGAACAGAAGGATAAGGCGAATGCCGGAGAAAAAAGAAACCACGACCAGAGGGAAAGTAGCGTGCACCTTGAGCATGATTCAAAGGGGACGGTTAAGTGACGAAAGGGGAAAGAAGCGCCTGTGTAATAACGAAAGGAAACGAAGAAAGGAAGGAAGGAAGGAAGGAAGGAAGGAAGGAAGGAAGAAACGAAAGGAGGAAGAATAATATGGAAGGGAAGAAAAGGAAAAGACCTTACCTGACTAGCAATGTCGGCGCAGGTGCGAGACAGAAGGCTGAAGCGTTCCGTGACTGCGGAGATATCGACGCGAATCGTACCCAGGGCAGCCTCGTGCTTGGCGATTCTACCGCCAAGATTTTGAATTCCTCTACCAACTGCGGCGATGTCTCCCTTCAACAAAGCGAGCTCGCCTTTCATCCTGGACCTCTCCGCCAGCTCCTCGCTGACGTTTCTAGTTCGGAGAACATCGGCAACTTCTCCCTGAAGCTCGGACACCGCGCTTCCCAACCATCTGACTCGCAGTCTCTCGTTTTTCGCCTCGTTCCCGTTCCCACCGCGAAGCGCGTTCACTTCTTTTCTAAGGGCGCAGGAAAAATTGATCATCGCTACTTTTCCCTCTTTCAGCCGACGTTGGAACATTGGTGAAAAAATATTCTTTCCCGAAAGTATTCACGCGCGGTCGTTTCAACGAGAACAGAAAGACACTCTCTTACCTGAGTTGTTTCACCTCGTTCTTTAGGACGAACAACTCGGTATTTTTTTCCATGGTGCGTTTCAAGCTTTCTTCCAGGGCATTGTAATCCTGCTGCCTGTGGTCCAGAAGCGCGTTTACCTGTTCCTGTAACGATCGTATCGCATCCGATATGTTTTCGTCGGC
This sequence comes from Nomia melanderi, assembly GCF_051020985.1. Classification (NCBI taxonomy): domain Eukaryota; kingdom Metazoa; phylum Arthropoda; class Insecta; order Hymenoptera; family Halictidae; genus Nomia; species Nomia melanderi. Next base: position 65,506 of record NW_027475230.1, on the reverse strand, counting down.
GTACATTTCTCCGACCGCGACTGCGAGGAGAAACGTTAGACGAAATAACCGCGTTCCCCCGTTCATGTTTAACGATACGAACGGGAAACAAGTTGGCTGTCCGCTTTATCGGACTGGCGTGTCCGTCTATCGATGCGTTACCGTTCAAAATTCACCGCAAACCTGATTCGCCCGTACCCGACACACTCGGCGCGCGATCTTCCAACGCCGAAAGCTCACTGACGCGAGCACATGCCGGCCCACCAGTTTTATATCGTCCCTGTACTTTCCGTAAATGGTCGGGGGTAAATGGGCTGCCGGGCCGAGTCGGGTCAGCCGACGCAAACTAAAGAAGAGGAGAGAGCAGGTGTGTGTTTGGTAACGCGCATTGTCTCATGCCTACAGCTACGCGTTCCCGACACCGACGCTATCTTACGCGATACTTGCGATGCCTTGGATTTGCTTCATTTCTTCCGTTTGAAATTCGGGAAATTGCGATCGAGAATGCACAGAGAAAACTCCTGGTCCGAGTAAGATCAATAATTTATTGAAAACAGCTTGTTCCCTGACAAGATCTAAGATTCTAGGATACTAAGGAAGTACTGGTACCGGTTTGTGTTTGTCCACGACATTGCACGCAGAGGATGTACAGTAATCGTCATCCGAGTTGTGATCGCGATGCAGAACATTCGAACTGTTTCAGTTTTCGCAGATTCGAGACTAAACGGAAACGGTAAATAAATCGTATTTATTTTCAAGGAGGAAAAAAGAAATTTCCCGGTGTCCGGAATGCAGCAGAATTACAATGTAACGTGGAACACGGGGATCGGGATTCGGATTGGGATCGCAATCGCAATCGCGATCACAACGTTTCTTCTACTTTTCGAGTAGACGACCGATGCAACAACGATATTCTTACATCTAATCGAATCAAATGTTCTGTACAGAAATAATAAAAATACACTTTTTCGAATTCAACATACGTCTTCTACGTGTATATTCGTTCGTATATAATAGTTCCTTCTAATATCGAGGTATCGCGCGATACGCTATTAAATGGCACTCTCTTGAATTGCGCGAATCGTGCGTCTAGAGCATATCTGGTAAGACTGTTGTCGCGAGACTGTACGCGACCTCGTTCGGGGGCAGAGCTTAGGTTTGCGCCGACCCGTACGTTCCCGTCGGCGGACGATACAGTTTGGGAAGCGTCAGAATTTGCAAACTGTTGAACGCATACTTTCGAATCCCGATATTTTTCCAGGTATTTTCTCGACGACACCCTTCGCTGAAACAAACAAACGAGACGACGTTTCCAACATTGTTTTCCGCGTGCGTTACGCAACGTCGAATCCAACAGCCTCGGCTCGAGGGAGCAACCAACCTTCGGATACAGTCGAGAGCTCGGGTAAATTCGTGCTCGGCCAAATGGTATTCGCTGGTCAGGATGTTCACTTGTTCGAGGGTGACCGACATGCCGGTGCGATCCTTGGCACTTTTGCAACTGGTAAATCGAAGTCCGCGCATCCTTCGGCAAATTTGGGAAGACAATTGCAAGATTTCTACGTTCTTGTTCACTTTAGCCTGGACGCTCGCCTTTAGATTGGTCATCAGCTCCGCCAATGTTTGACCGAGCGGCGATCTCGTGCCAACTGCGGAGAGAAAGGGCATGAAAATCGCGGATCGGAGCGCGATCCATGAGACCGTACAGGAAGAAAAGTGTACATCTTACGTCGCGTCGATGCCGTCTCCGTGGGCAAATTCAGCTTCTTGAATCGTAAATAGTATTCGTTCAACCTTTCGAAATTGTCCATGTTACTCTTCTCTTGTGGCTTCGTGGTCCCTAGGCTCTCCGCCAAAGAAGCCATTTCGTTTATTCCGACGTTGAAAAAGACTGGAGTGACGTTGAACGAGATAGTCTGCCTGGTGGAAGGAACCAGTGGCAGCAAAGAATAGATGGCGTCCGGCACGGGAAGCATCACCGTCAATGCGGCGCGCGAGCCTACCACCCTCGGCAGGGGTAGTTGAACCAACGGAACGTTACCGTTATCTTCGAGCCTATCGACGAAGTCGGACAGCAAAGTACGACGGTATACGTAAAAGGAACACTCTCCTAATATTATAATACGTGTACGCATACCTCGACTGAACACCGCATCTGGTCAACGTGAAGGTGACGGTGTGCATATCTTCGACCGCGACGGTCATGTCTCCCCACATGTCTATCTCGTCCCCGTAATAACTGAGAAGTCCTTCGAACGAGACCAAAGGGCCGAGAGTCGTTAAAATCAAGAGAAACATGGGATCGGGTCTTTGACACCAAAGCTTCGCCATTATTCCCGACACCAGGCTGGTCAACTGAAAACGCGAAGCGATCAGAGAACTCGTTCGGAAAGCAAGTTTCAGACAACTTACCGCTTGACTGAAACACACGTCCCGCCTGTATCGAACGTTGCAGGCGCGCTGAGCCATCTTTGCGTCCTCTTGCACTCTGAACACCGAATGCGTTAATCTGGCGGTCTTCAACAGTCCGTCCATAGCCTGACGTAGTTTCTTCATGCTCGGTCTCAGCTCGCTCGTCCAATCGACGATCGAGGCGAAATCGAGACCCTCGATGAATTTATTCCTCTGGCCAGAGTTACTTTTGATTACTCTGGTCATCGAATCGACCGCTTGGCACACTTTCGATTGCAAACGCACACGGAAAAGAATAAGAAGCGGTAAGGATCGGGTTGGACATGGCTGAAGCTAATTCAACCGACAGTACACGCTTACGATACGCTTCGTTTCTTACCTTCTTTGGCTTTTGAGAAAGCTGGTGCTGTTCTCTCGAATCCAGGACTGGAATGTTGACGCGCGACTGCGTGATTTTCCACGGATTCGAGAAGTTTACTCGACTCTTCGTTCCTGATGTCGTTCTTCGGCTGAATCGTAACTACCTCCAAACTTTGATTTCGATTATTCGGATGGCATCCTTTCAAACTATGCGATCTCTTTAGAACCGTTCTGTTTCTCAAACGTACAGCGGGGCTGCTGCATCTACCGCAAAGAAATTTCACTTTCGATACCAGGCACATTACACTCGCTTCTATGTTTAGTTGCGTTAGATCCCAAGGTTCCGGTTCGTCGGTCGGTTTATAATAATTTGCGGAGGGTGAATTACACATCTTCTGGGTGTCTAAAAATCGTTTACACGGATCGATATCGCCTTTCGTTTCCTCTCTCTCCCCGCTGTTCTCGACTGTATCGGATACCGCGCGATTCGAATCAGCGTTCGATAATGCTTTTTCGCGAACATTCTCATTCTTGACATCATTCCTGATGCTATTGTCCACATCGTTTTCATTGTCGTTTTCATCGTCGTTGTCGTTGTCGTTGTTGTCGTCGTTGTCGCCGTTTTCGTTGTCGTTGTCGTCGTTGTCGCCGTTTTCGTTGTCGTTGTCGTTGTTGTCGTTGCCACTGCGATTTTCGGTAGTCAAAGAATGAGAAACGTCGATTGCACTTCGATTCGTTCCTACGTACATTCCCATTTCTGTATTTTTGTGGACACTGTCTTCAACGATCGGAAAAGCGACAAGTTTCTCTTTGGCTGTGACGACGTGATTGCTCTTCGAGAGAAACAAAGTCGGGTAATTATTCTTCTCGTTTTCGTTCGTCCAGAGATCTTTGAGGCATTCCGGGGTATCGGGTGTGACGAAATCATCGAAATCCGGACTTTTCAAGTCGAAATTCAACTGCTGAGTAATCCGTTTGAACGGGGATAAAGACTGATTGGCTTTCAACTGAAAATTAAGCACGTCCTCGGTAGTGTCTTCGTGAACCTTGGCAACTTTGTACTCCTCGAGAAACGTCAACGCTTCTTCCACCAAACCAGGGTCCCAGAGACTAAGCAGGATTCTGGTTTTCGTAATCATGTCTTCGCAAATTGGTAACATTCCACTAGTTTGTTTTTCTTTCGCCAGCTTCATCAGAGCACGCATAGCGTCAACGACGTCGCGGCGGAGCTGCTTGATCGCCTGAATGGCGTCGTGTGCCATTATAATTTTGGAGGTCCCTTGATACAAATGAGTGCCGCGCGTCGGTGATTCTTTCAGGGCTTGAACCAACCTAAAGTCAACATTTTGTTCATTCTCATTTCGATTTCGATTTCGATTTCGATTGCGACTGCGACCTGCGATTGTAACTAAATAACCTTCGTTTGTTTACCTTATGAGTCCTCCGTTTTTGCTCTTGTGCGAATGCGCGGTAAACGCCCCAACCGTTATGAGGTCGTAAAATCCGCACTTATTCAAGGTATCGTTGTGAACCCACATTCTTTGGAGATGAAGATTGAGCGGCGCAAACTCGAGTGCCCTGTCATCTTTGCGCGACGACCGTTTAAAATAACTTCCTGAAAAAGAAAAAGCGACGAGTAACGAACGTGCAACGAGAAAAAGAATTCGAAAGCGTTTCAAGAGTTTCGCGACACACTCGTAAAACACACTGTCACCTTTAAAGGTCGATAAATTCTCTTTCGCCTGGGAATAGAGATGTAAAAGATGTAGATGACGATCGAGCAATTCGATTTGCTTGGTGTGCCAGGGTTCTCGCAATTCACCCATTCCGGCAACCTCTTGCAGCAATTCCTTCTCTTCTTGAATCCAAATTGCACTACGGACAGATGCGTTATTATCATTGGTATCGGATTCGCGTGTCGCAAAGGTGGAGGCAACCGCGCGTGGTGGACGAATAGACGTAGAAACGTAGAAAGTAGCCAAGACTGGGGAGCACACGCGAGGGAGTGAGGGATAGAAATGTTTGGCGTGCTTACTCACAGTAAATGCTGAGGAAATTGAAAACAAAGTTTACTTTCGGTCATAATCTCGTGGACGCAGATGTCACCGCCCAAGCCAGAATGAAATCTGAAACGATGAGACTGCCATTGACGCTGGCCGAACCATTCGAACGAGATACAACGATATAATTGTAAATACGAGGTCGACACGATGTCGGGCAATGTACCTGTACGTCTGTACGTAGGGGTTTGCGAAAAAGAGCTTCAGCTGGCCTTGATGCGGCAATTTGATTTTCGTTCCGAGGCGAGGGGGCAACGACTGGGAACGTCTGTGCGCGAGTATCTGCCGAATCAATGAGAATAACGATAAACTATAACGATACAGATGGAAATCGAGCGATAGCCGAACCGCGAGCGCGCGACGGCTCGAATGCGGCCACGTTCCACGCGTACCTGCTGGTTCGGGCCGCATGTGGATTCTTTCGACGGAGTGCTCTCGGTACTGTTGCCTTTGTCTTCCGCTTCGAGATTCCACGCGTTGATGGTCAAAAAGCCGACGGTGGTTGTTTTCGCAGACTTTAACGGTATCCTCAATCTATAACGATTCGATCGCTAGTCAGAGACGCGACAGCTCGACGAACGTCGCAGCAAAGAGCAAAAAACAAGCATTCGTGAAACAAGAGTGATTCAAAGTACCTGGGAGTGTCTTGGATCGCGTTCAGAGTGATGATAACGCTTCCAATCGGCGTGGCCGTTTGACTCACTCTCTCCCTGACGTCGTACGCTGTTATCCTTACTTTTGTCTCGGTGTTTAGACCGTCGCTAACCCGGAAACTAACGGTCGTTAGGAAACCAGGATTGCTGCTTCGCTGCGAGAAAGGGCAAAATGGGTGAAATTGATTTGTCGGTCGAACCCGTGGCGAATCGGATAGAACCTTACCTCCATAACTTCTGTTCGCGCGTACTTGATCCAGGTTTTCGATCCCTTCGGCTGAACGTCTATCTCCAGCACGGGATTTGGGGGCCGACCGTGTCCGTCGCAGAGGAGATTATCGCACGTCAACGATATCTCGCACATCGGTATTTCGGCAGGATCTGGAACGGGAAAGAAGGATCTGAAGGCAAATCGTGACATTATCTTGAACGCCTGGATTGGAAATGGAAGATGCTAACGAGAAAATGCGGGAGGAGGAACGCGAGCGAGCGTACCCGTCGTGATCCCGCGTTGCAACCGTAGCATTTGAATGTCCGTGTCGTGTTTGTGCCCGCTAAACGCTTCTATTCGCTGTCGCAACGCCAACAACTGACTCCGCATACACTCGTAGCTGGCCAACTGAAGCGCCTGCAACCAACTGTCCCGCTCTTCGGCCGAATTTGCGCCCAACGCTTGGAACAGACCTCCGTCGAATACTGGAACGTAACAAACCATATTAAGAGAAAGAAGAAGAGGAAAACAGTAGAGTAACTTACCTATGCTGAACCCATACGGAATCTGGTTGCTCGGTTGTTCCACCCGTACGAAGCATTGTTCGAGTATTATCACTCCCAAAGGTTCCGACCATTGCTCCCGCGATTTGAAATAAAACAATAGGTTTCCTCGCAATCTGCACCATCTCTCGAAACTGACTATCCAACAGAGAACAACGTTGTCGTTATGTTCGCTCGACTGCGTCGCCACGGAACGCGAGAACTTTTGTCAAGTCTTGACAATGAAAATATAGAAAATGTAGAAAATATAGAAAATATAGAAAATATAGAAAATATAGAAAATATAGAAAATATAGAAAATATAGAAAAGCGAAAAAGATTGGACTCTACCTCTTAGGTCCTCGGTGACGAGAGAAAGAAAGAAAAGGACGGTCGAACAGGAGAGGAAGAAGAAACTGGGAAGGAACAAGATTCGCGTCGCGCGACAAACGCATTTACGCGGATACGCAACCGAGATATACCCGAGCAGATGTTTCTTCTCTTTATCCAAACATACAATTTCATTCGGATTTCTCCAAGATCTCTAATGTGCACAGTTCTAGAGAAAATGGCGAAAAGATCAAAATTAACTGAACCAACAGATAGATATATAAATAAATAAATAAATAAATAATAGACGAATATAAATCATGCGAAGCGTACAGCTTTGTTTTTATTTTGATCATTTCATTTGATTTGGTAATTTTATCGATTCGCTTACGTTCCTTCGTAGCGTGCACGCGCGTCGAGCGTTTCGCAACTGGATAGCTGCGAATACGCTACGCGACAATGAATTTTCGGTACGGTTGCAGTTCCGCGTGGCGAAAGATACAATGGAGTGTGGATCTGGACGGGACACGACCGAACCGGAGAAGGCAGGACAAAATGCGACAACTGTAAAAGCAGGCAGTCGTGCAGCCAGTCGGGCAAGCAAGCAGGCAGCAAGCGATCAGGCAGGAAGGAACAAACTTTTCGCGAAATGGGAGAACAGAGCGACAAACTTTTACAGATCATTATTCCAAGATGGCTTTATTCGAGAAAACCGAGGCCTGCAAAGGAGAAACGAATAGGAAGGGAGAGAGAGGGGATTTTAGAAGAAAAACGGGAAACGCATTTGAAAGCACCGAGCGATATTTCGATACATCGTTGCTCACGAGTTGAACGTAGCTTTCTCAGCTCGGTTTGCAGCGTCAAGCGTGTTAATCGCGATAAATCGAGTTAAGACAGCAAGGAAACGATTTTGGGAAAAAAAGAAACAAAAAACTCGATTATACCTTTACTCGTACTGGCAGTAACACAACTGAAGTCTCGGAGTGTCTTATGCGTTTTTCCCTTTTGAAATTTGTTGTCAGATTTTTTACCTGTACCTGGAAATTATACGTAGCTACAGGTATCTTATAATTTGTCCAAGAATTTGCAGCGACAGCAATGTTCTGAGCGTGCGCTAGCGGCATCAACGTTCCATCGTCTACGATACTTACTATTTAGCGTTTCTTTACGCGCTGCTACCTCGAAACGCTACCTCGAAACGCTACCTCGAAACGCTACCTCGAACGATCAACGATCATTTAATCGCACACGCAAACGAAACGCTATGCCGATCACCGATACACGTTTAGGCTGAATTCGCAAACTTTTACACCGCTGCGTACCCGTTTGCCTTCGATCTTTAATCGCGACGTGAACGGGCTCTGTTTTATCGAGCTCTCGGATTTGAAAATGGGAATGGTCGATAAGAATGTTGATGCATGGCTCGACGAGCGGGGATGAGGCGCATTCGTAGCGGGATGCGAAACCAAATGAAACGAAATGAAACGGAATGAAAGGAAATGAAACGGAACGATTGAAAAGTTTACACAAGCTGTGGCGCAAGATTCGGCAACCACGGCACTCCTGAACAAGAGAACCTACGAGAACCGCTCGAAACGATGCGACTCGACGACATTCGGCCAAGTAACGCGAGTACGTCGGAAAGGAAAGAAGAGAGCGCCTGATTCGCGACGGGACTAGCAACTGCCGGATATAAATACAAACTACGCGAGGACGAATCCTTCGGCAGACTGAAACTCGTCGCTTCCAACGATCCATGCATCGCCGCGTGTCCCGACCCGTCCAGAACCCTCGGGACACTATGCAACATCCAGAATTCCATCGTTTCGCTCGTCGCGCGTCCCCAAGACTCCTTTCCGATATTCCATTCGATACTCGATCTTCGAGGAAACGACAGTTTCACGGTAAAAAGGATCGCAAAGCAAAGATGACGAGAACGATAACGGTCTTGCGGACAATAAAGTGACGACAGCTGAGAATGTACACAAAGATAAGCGACGTACAATGTTCACGATGCCTACTTACACTCACTAGGAACAAATACAAAGAGAGAGAAAGAGAGAGAAAGAGAGAGAGAAAAGGAAGAGAAAGAGAAATGACGGTAATAGCGATACTTGATTCGGGATGTTGCGTAGCTACGATACCCTGCACTTAATCGTAGAGTCCCACGATGTCGACAAATTCTTCGTACACGAAAGATAGAATAAAATTTGATTGATCGACGCCAACTCGGAGCGTCAGTGACCGTCGTCGTACTCGTCGTTTCGTTAAACGTTCCGGCTCGGACGCCGGGAGCAAACCGTAATCGTGTCGCGAATACAACGATACGGACGAGCGTCGGCTAAACAGTGAGAATCTCAAAGTCCGAGTCGCGCGAATAGACGAGCCTCGCGCTTTGGAAATAGATGATGGGCTCTACATTAAACAAAAGACGAAGAATTTGCGTATCACGTGAATTTATTTTCAAGGATTAGACATGTACAATGTAAATGAAGGAGAAAAACATGCGTCTGTTTACGGCCTGAACGGCAAAATACATGTGTGTACGTCGAATCGGTTTTCTAATCGAGTAAGAAGAACGATCGGTCACGCTAGAATCATTCGCATTTGCCAACAATTGATCACTCACTCTCAGTTCTGCGAAAGAAGCCTTCTTGTCGCTCGCGCACGTACAATATACCCTCCTTCTCGAATTTCTGTGAAGGTTGCGTAGCCAGAGTGAGCAGTTCTTGCTTGTTGAATCGCATCTCGGAATTCGAAACACGGTCCTCGATTCAGGTTCAGGTTCAGGTCCCGGTCCCCGGTTCCCGGTTCCCGGTTCCCGCTGACCGTTCACCGTTCACCATTCACCCTTGCAATTTCACCCAGCTTACCCGTAATAATTCACGTTACGTACGCTTCGTTATCCTCATCTGTTGACAAGCGGATCGTTAGCCACCAATATTTTCGATTCTCCGACTTTTCCATCGATACGACGCATACGCGACGAACGAGACGCAATTCGATTTTCGCCACTAAATCGAACAGTTGTATCGCATCGTGTCGAGTCGAGTCGAGTCGAGTCGAGTCGAGTCGAGACGAGACGAGTCGTATCGTATCGTATCGTATCGTATCGTATCCGTCGCACGAACGATATTCCTAACCTATCGGTTTCTATCCGTCCTGCGCTACGCACAACCACCGTACGCTCCATCACTTTCGTTTCGTACCTTCCTTTCTCCTTCGGCCGACACTTTGAAATCTCTCATTCGTCATTCCCCATCGCCACCGCCCAACACGGTCCGCCCTTTTCAATTTTTTCGCTTAGTCATGTCTCGTCGAATGGAAACGACGCGCGCACTAATTTTTCCTTCGGATCGTCAACGAAACGGATACGACAAGAGCCAAGAGAAAAGAAGGTAACCGACGGATTGGTTGTGTCCAAGTGAAATTTATATGGTAGTTCTTCGAGACCAACCTCCGTGGACAAAGAATCGTACAATGTCCGTTTGGTAACCATGTTTACCCAGTTTCTTTCCTTCCTGTTTTGCAGCTCGTTCGACTAGTCTTGAAGAACGGTGTCGTCGTCGAGACGAGAAACCCTACGCGAGAGCAACGTTGATGCGCCGCGTTAGAACCATTACGACGATCGCGTGTACGTTTCGACGGAAAACGAAACGAAAATGGATCCACGCGGACGAACGTGCGTCGCCGATATTAAGATAACGCGGCGATCGTCTCAATCGCGAAACGGCGTTTCCAAGAATTCCCAAGAAACGCGTATCACTGCTCGCATTGCGCGCAATAAACAGCACCGATCGGCAGAACGGTGAAACGAGCAATCGCGGACATTACTGTCACACGTTCGTTCGTTCGGCGTCGACCTTCTTCGAACGTCACCGACCACTCCCGATTACGATCGAGCGTTACCGAGCGTTTCCGACCGGTTCCGAGCGTTCCCGAGCAGTGCCGGTACGTATGGAACCTACATCGGCGAATCGTCCGAACGCAAAGTAATCGCGACGAGTCGCCGAATTATACGAGGATCGGATCTTGTCTCTGCACGACAACTTTGGCTTGCAACATCTACCGAATAGAAAAATCCGTTACATTCCATGCCATAGAATAGATTTATTTGGAGCACGATACGATACGACACGATACGTTGTCGCCGTACTGCGCGCGAGTTCTGTTGGAAGCAAGAAACGATCGGGTGTCGTGCACCGAGAGACGAAAGCATCATGGAATCGTTTCTTTCCGCGTCGAAAAAAGCTTTGGTAAATTACGCTAAATTCTGATATTTATCCATCGAAAACAGAGCCGAAAGAGAATAACAAGACGCGCGTGGCGACACCTCTCATTAACCGAATCCGACAAACGCGTCTCCTCTCGCATTGCTTACGTAATACGAGTATGTTTACAAGATATGCATGGAAACGTATGTTTGCAACTGAATCTGTCGCGTTCGATTGCGCGCCGCGATTGGTCGAGCGCGCGACTGCTCTAGCGACAACACTGCTCGCGCGAAAAGTTGCTAGACGGAATTGTCCAGACGTAGCGTGGGAATGCTGTTTTCGAGTTACTAGCGCGAGGGGAGTCAGTTTCGCGCGACGTTCGAACGCGAAAGGGAAATACACTGCGAATCGTTCGATTTCTAGGCGAATTTGCCACAGCTGCGGAACGTCTGTATCGTCCTGGGCAATGCCACCTGCGACCTGGATTCTGCCGTATCTGCCCTGGTTCAAGGATTCTCCGAACATCTAAACGCGATCAAGAGGAACGAAACCGATCTTGTGGTAATTCCGTTGTTGAATATACCGGAGAAAGAATATCGCGTAAAGACGGAAGTGGTGTACTTTTTAAACCGCCACGACATCCCTTCGAATTTATTGACGTTTCGGTGAGTTGCGAGTTGAAAAGTATCAACTGGAAATCGGTCTTCCGTTTTCCGTTTTTCGTTTCCAGGGATAAGATAGATTTGATAGCATTAAGGAAAAACGACGTTACGCGGCTGGAAATCGTACTCGTCGATCACCACACCCTTTCGGAAGAAGACGCTTTTCTAGCGGACTGCGTGATCAAGGTTATCGATCATCGACCGCGCGACGCAAATTGGCCGTGGTCCGGTAAAACCGTTCAAATAGAGACTGTGGGAAGCTGCGCGACTCTGGTAGCGAGGGATTTCCTTGCCGCGCATCCGGAATTCGTGGATTCGCTTCTGTCGAGCCTTTTACGAGGCAAGCTGCTACGGCTCGCGTTATCTTGTATACATTAACCGAGCAGAACACGAGCACCAACAGTATCAGATATTTGTCAACAGGTCCGATCTTGCTCGATACTTGTAACTTGTCGAAAGAGGCTGGTCGCGCCACTTTGACCGACGTCCAAACGGTGGAAGCCCTCGAACGAATCGGTTCTTCGATTTCCCAACGAACCGTCGTGTTCGACGAATTGCTCCGCGCAAAAACCGATACGAGTGAATTGAGTCTCGACGATCTTTTGATTCGAGACCTCAAGATCGCAGCACGAGTGCCGTTCGTTGGATTGCCTATGTTAGTCAGGGTAAAGTGTCAATTCCCTTTCTTCGTTTCTTCCGGGGACTGCTTCTAATTGGATTCGATTCCAGAAATTCCTCGAGTTCGAAGGAGCGTTGAAGATTCTCGAACATTTCGCCGATAGCAGAGGTAACGCGATCGTTGTTTTGCTCGGAATGTTGGTCGAGGGGCACGAGATCGAAAGAGACGTTGCCATTTATTCCCTGGCCGGTAGCGCAGACGCTGAAAAGGTTTGTAATCGTAAGAAACGTTGCGTCTGTGTCGATGAAAGCCAACGGATCTACCGATTCATCGGCGGAATGTGCCTTACAGATTATACAAGCGCTTACGCAGTCGACACGGCCAAACCTCGACTTGACCTTCCGATTATCCGTTCGAGACCCGATCAAGCAAAAATGGTGCTTGGCGTTGTACGACCAGGGAAACGTTCGCGCCACGCGGAAGCAAATACTACCGATCGTTCGGGACACGATCGCGTCGCAATGTTCGCGTCGATGAATATTCCTTTCCTCCCTTCTTAAATACGTAACCTGTTGGCCAGGATCTCAATCGTTACACGTACTCGCGTGTTTTTCTTATTAGATCTTTCTAATGCATCGCATTGCGTAAAAAACATTACGGTGCATTATACACACATTAATAAATAAACGGTCAAAATAATAATATATATATATATATATATATTTTTATATATATATATTTAGAAAGAAATGGACACACTAACGGCTAAATTGAATGAGAAGCGATGCACGATAGATTACGATAGATTTCAGATAGATACAAGAAACACGTAACAGTGATAAATGTCTTTTGGACAGTTGGAAGACTGTACGCGTTTCTCGATCCAGCCATTGTTACGTATTTGGATAACGCGATCAAGCGTTAGCGAGAAGGGAAAGGCTAGCCTGCGACAACAGTTTCTCGAATGAAGCGGCAACCTCCTCCGCCAACCGCTTCTCCCACTCTCGGAGTCTCCTCTCCTGAAACCGTTTCACCACCGCGATACGGTGGATGTTGTCGAACAACCCTCATAGGTACCAGCACGGAGTTGCGCAGAGTTGTGCGGAGATGCGCGTGCACCGGGCTAATCGCGTCTCGAGGAAGCGAACGCGTTTAACGGAAACCTTCTCTCGAAACCGAAAAAACAGCCGAACAACGATACGTTCAAGATAAGAGAACAAGTTGTCGATGTATCGGTGATCGTATTTCATATTTCTATTCGCAGTGCTAGTATCGAATCTATTTATTCTTTTTGTGTTTGCGTTTCTTTCGTCGTTTCGCATGGAATCGAATCGAGTCGAATAAAAAACGTCCGATAATGAAATTTCTACGTCTTTCGAACATGCCCAGTATATTAACGCCACGATCCGTTAAGAATGGGAGTTGTCGATTGTAGGAGGTAAGCGAGAAGAATGCGAATAGGTGGCATTCATTTGGAAAGTTTGATCGGTTCGTTGATATTACCACGCGGTTATCGTTGCTCGTCGGGAAATTCCAAGACCAACGAGTGTCGCGGGCAGTGACGACGAGTTGTTTTTCAACCAAGTGTAAAGTGCCGCATTGCTGTTAATAGAACCGGAAGGAATCTTGTAGCGTGTCGAAAAGATAGGAAAACTGATATATAAGGGAGATGTGTCTGGGTCGAGGGAAAAGACGGCTCTTTTCTGCGTCTCTGAAGAGAGATTCGTCTACCTTGTACTCTCGTACAAGGTGTCCGAAACAAGTAACACGAGCATAGTCCGAGTACCTAACCCAGAGTCTCTTCATTCTTACCGTCCCGCTGGTATTGATCGTGTTTTACTTGTTGCACGCATAGCAGAGCTCGACCCCGCGCGCATTCCCCGACCCCGACTCTCGGTTCCCAGCCCACAACCCGAAATTCTACAGCAACAGCCGAAATGGTCCAACCATTTTTGCTTTGATTCTCCGTTGGCGAATCCGATTAACGTTCAGCCGAACAACGACCGCGCCGAATCTTCCCCGAAAGTATTTCAACAGCTTTGTCGTGCGCGTACGTAACTCCGTTACTTGAAATTCAATGTCAAGTTTCTTTCCTGTAAGAATGCGCTTAGGAATGCTCGCGACCTGGCATTTTAACGTTCGAATTGGAAATAGTTGGGCGTCGACGGCTCGAATAGATGGTTCGGTTTCAGAGCAGAAGGGATGACAGGAAACTACTGAAACTAACATGAGCTGTAAATGCATCGAAACGAATGTCACGATCCGACGCGAAAATGTGCCGCACGCTGCTGACCGTTATCCCTTTGGCTTGGCTGGTCACCGGCTATTCTCCATCCACGGACGATTCAGCGAGAAATGTTTTCGGTGAGACAGATTCTGCCTGGCAATCGAACGAATCGCAAAGTTCCAGGCTCTCGAGGAAATTGATACGTGTCGCGCGTTTCAGGTGAATGCATCGTTCCGCTGGGTATGGAGGAAGGGAAGATACCGGACCACGCCATCACGGCATCCTCTAGCTACGAAAGCAAGTCGGTGGGCCCTCAGAACGCGAGGTACGTTTCATTCGGTTGGTTCGCGCGCCTCGGAGGATTACAGAGGCAGTACTGGTTACAGGATACGGCAAGAAAAGAACGGCGGGGCATGGTGCCCGAAAGCGCAGATCAGCGGCGCGATACGGGAATATCTGGAAATCGACTTGACGAGAAATCATCTGATCGCGTGGACCGAAACTCAAGGACGATTCGGGAATGGGCAAGGTCAGGAATACGCGGAGGCATTCTTTCTCGAGTACTGGCGTGACACCAAGTGGCATCAATACAAGAATTTGAAGGGTGACAGAGTTCGTGTCGTCGGTAAATTAATCGTGGGAGTCGTCCGCATTGCTTTCATATCCCTCGGATTTCCCTCGGATTTCCCTCGGATTTCCCTCGGATTTCCCTCGGATTTCCCTCGGATCGCATTCGCAATTCGATGCTTGGATTTGTCGTTTGTACTTTTCCAACTTTTCCATTCAAGCGCAAAGCGAGACGTCTCCTATAACTGTTCAGCGCGAACAAACTCGATTCTCCGATTTTCGAGAAAACCACCATCCAACGTAGCTTGACCGTTTCAGGTGTTGCGAGGAAATAGCAACACCTACCTCGTGGAGAAACAAAAGCTAGATTTGCCATTCGTCGCGAGCAGGGTGCGTTTCGTGCCGTACAGTCAACATCCCCGAACGGTCTGCATGCGGGTTGAAATTTACGGATGCCCGTGGGATCGTAAGTAGCGCGTCACGCGAGACAAGCGTGCCGCCATCGAATTGAAACCGGTTGTTCGCAGAATACGTCGCCAGGTACGTCGCTCCGCGCGGCTCGCGGCTCGGACCCGGAGGGTGCAACCTCGAGGACGCCTCGTACGACGGTGCCGAGACGGCGGAACTCGACTCCGACTCGATACTGCTCGGCGGTCTGGGCCAGCTGACGGACGGGATTTTGGGGGAGATTTCGGAAATTCTGTCCCCCTCGGCGAGCACCGATCGGCCCACGAATTGGGTTGGATGGTCCGATCGCGACGCTGTCCAATTGCTGTTCGAGTTTCAAGAATCACGGGAGTTTGAGAATTGCTCGATCCACGTGGCCCGTTTGCCGGAACTAGGAATAGAGGTTCGCTCTCGTTTCCACTCGTCTGTTCGTTCACCTTTCAGCTCGACGGATAGTGACCGTGTGTCGCCCGATGGCCTCCCAGGTGTTTTCTAGATTCCGCGTTTGGTTCTCCGACGACGGCGAAGACTACCAAACGTATCCGGAAATGTCGCGAACGATTAGCACAGAGGCCAGCTCGAGCACCGCTGGTGGCGCCGTTCTCTCGACGTCGATCGCACTGCGATCCAGAGTCGGAAAATTTGTGAAATTGGAACTCGGAGTTGCCGGGAAATGGCTACTCGTCAGCGAAATCACTTTCCACACGGGTATGCTCTTTAGATTTCAGTAAAGTTTCTTGTTCTTCTACTCGATCACCTACAACGTACCGTGTGCAGTCGCAGGTATCGAGAACCGCTCGATCGATGCGTATTCGTCGATCGGTCGGTCGTTTGACGAGGACCGAAATCAAACTGAATCGTGGACAAAGTTGTCCGACTCTATGGAAGGTACGATATCCGGTTTCAACGAGACGGAGATTTATAAAATTTTTAGAGACGACGGTTCGACTCTGGACGCTTTTCCCGTTGGAACTTTGCAAACTTACGTTGGCCTTGCCAGCGGACTGCTGACGGTGATTCTTCTCTTTCTAACTTGCACAGCTCTTCTAATTAAGCAAAGAGGTCGTAACAAAGTGGCTCTGCTACAAAAGCACACGGTTCTCCTTTGCGACTCGTCCTCGACTGGTATCGCTGTCAACCCAAAAGACGTGAAACTTCACAGTTCCATCGTGAACGGACTGTCTCTGATTCGCAAACCAATTGTCATAACCATGACCACCTCTGACACCTCTGTCGCCCCTGTCGCCCCCGTTGCCCCTGCTGCTTCGACCGTTGATTCTGCCAGCTCGCCAGCCACGATTGGTAATATATACGTCGAAACTGACTCGGCAAAGAATGCGGCGGCGGACCGCTCGGATCGTCCGGTAGTCGATGCTCGGTACGAACAGACTCGCCAGATGGTTCCCGAGGAGAATTTCATTCTCGCGGAGGCAAACCGCGCATCTGCGCGTGCAACCGATTCGTACGGTGAGTCTAGGTCTAGAGGAGAACCGTTCTCTCCCGAGAGGCTTCGCGTTCATTCGTCTCGTGGTCCGCTCGGCTTTCAGATTGCAAACGCAAGGTGAATTCGACGAAAAGCAAGTTGACCGGAATCGCGCCACCAGTTCCAGCGGCGATAACGGCTTCTGAACTCAAAAAAGTCACGCAGCATTCTCTATCGGGGAAAACGATTCGAAAGGTGCACGAGGGATATTACGCTGCGACGGATATATTGACGGTAAGACGTCGATTAAACGGAAAGAGTGTTGCACGCAAGAGAATGGTGACAATAAAACTGTAATTTCAGATAAAGAGGAAAGAGCTTTCTTCGATCGCGAGTCCGTTCACGCCGTTGCATGTCCGAGAGAAAAGTGGTAAAGTAACGTTGTCGCGTACCGTCGATACGCACAACGTGCGACGTATCTCTAGACACAGGTTACGGATTTTGGATACGCTCGGCGTGGGAAACTTTGGCTTGGTAAGAACGGTTCGGTCTATCGTGGACTCGAGAAACAATTGAACGTCCCGTGTTAACGCGAGATTCGTACGTGGCAGGTACATTTATGCGAGGCGAAGGGAATCGCGAATTTAGATACGGACTCTATAGAAAGTCGACAAACCGTGATCGTTCGATCTCTGTGGCGAGGTGTTGTTGACTCTCTGCGGTATGCTTCTTTCCTTTCCCTTTTCTTTCTCCACGCGTGTGCAATATTTCATAATCTAGTCGATGCTCGTAGAATCGACTTCACGAAAGATATGCTTGTCTTGGCGGCGCTCAAAGATCCACACGTGGCAAGGATGATCGCCTTCGTGGAAGAGGAACCGTTTGGAGCTGTATTCGAATATAGCGAATTAGGGGACTTGCCTACCTTTTTGGAAAACCAGAAAATCTTAATCGAGAACGAGACTGCTTTCAGGTTAACCGTTTGATTCTCATTCGATACGCAAAGCGACTGGCACTCACCGTTCACGTTGATCGACTAAAGTTTCATTGTTCTTTTTAGCTATAGAGATCGCTTGAACTTTGTCAAACAAATCGCATCCGGTATGAAATACCTCGAATCTCGAAATATTCCACACAGCGACTTGGCAGCCAGGTAAACCAACTTTGACTACCGAACCGCAAACATTTTCTTTCTTCTCCTTCTCTTTCTACGAATGTCCAGCAATGTCGCACACGGGCGTGTTGATCGATTCCTGTTGTATATCTTAGGAATTGTATCGTCGGCCAACATCTGACAATAAAGGTGTCCGATCACGCGGTGTATTGCGGCAAATATGATCACCATTATTATATGGACGTGTACAACGGAAAAATTCCTCTTCGTTGGATGGCATGGGAGGCGGTTATATTGGTAACGAAAGATGGTTCATTTATGCTTTTATTTTGCATCTGTACTGTCCGATATTTACTTTGTACTCGTCAACTGGGATTGTCTGTCCCGTTAATCGTGTAGCCTACACTTTATCTCAGTTTTTCCTTCCCGGTCAGAGTATGCGAAGCTGTCGAGCGGACGTTTGGTCGTTCGGCGTGACTATTTGGGAAATATTTACAAATTGCAACGAAATTCCGTATTCGGAAATGACGGTGGAACAAGTTTTCGAAAATCACAGGCGTTGGTATCGCGAGGAAACGTGGACTGTAAATGAGAATGGAAATGGCAACGGCAACGGCAACGGCAACGGCAACGGCAACGGCAACGGCAACGGCAACGGCAACGGCGACGGCAACGGCAACGGCAACGGCAACGGAAGCGGAAGCGGAAGCGGAAACGGAAACGAACATGCATTCATTGATGAGAAACAGGAGCCTCGAGTTCTGTCAAAGCCTAACCGTTGCTCGCAAGACCTATATCGCATTATGAACGAATGCTGGAGTCCACGAACCAAGGACAGACCTACCTTCGAGGAAATAAACATATACCTCGAAAGACTACCGCTTGTTTGAAAGCGCAAGGTACTTATTCGGTAGCTTAGCACGGACCAATTGGTTACAATCAGCTAAGATTCTTCATCTTAATTCGTGTATGTAAATTTATCTTTTTTATACTCGTCCAGGCTCTCTCTCTCTCTCTCTCTCTCTCTCTCTCTCTCTCTCTCTCTCTCTCTCTCTCTCTCTCTCTCTCTCTCTCTCTCTCTCTCTCTCTCTCTCTCTCTCTCTCTCTCTCTCTCTCTCTCTCTCTCTCTCTCTATCTATCTATCTATCTGCCCCCCCCCCCCTCACCCCTGCCCCCTCGATCGTACAAATCGATGCGTTCCTCCAGAATGCTCTGGCCATCGACTCGTAATGCTCAACTAGGTTTATTGGACTTGGTCTTCACGTATACATATAGGAATACATGTAAATTGTATCTAATAGATTTATCGTAATCGAGGGACGCGACATTACGCGCTATGGTCTTATCGTCAGCACAGCAGTGATCGCGGCCGGAAATCGTCGAGAAAAACCTTTCCCCAAATAGTTTCGAGGACTGAATATTTTTGTCGACAATATACATGTACGGTGGTGATACGGCGATACATCCAGTCGTGAAACTTGACGCATATTTCGAGCGTTTTTCGGTGTCGGCTAAAACGGTGATCCATACAACGCCACACCTACGATATACGAGTATCATGTAAGTAGAATAAGACTGTGCGGGTTCGTAAGAAGACGGTGCAAGGAAAGCACGTTATTATCGGTTCCGCGAACAATCGATGTTTCCTATTACTTTTTTAAGCTTTCGACTAGGCTAAGCGTTCCTTTCGATTCTAAACGAACGCACTCGGTGACAGAAGGGGTCGCGTGTAAGTACTTTGCAGATCGGTATCCTCGACAATTTACACGCAGGGCCGATCGTTCGGTCGCTCGGTAACCAGTTTCTTTTCAGACATTTCGATCCAAAGAAGGTTGGGGCTGACCCATCGATCGAGCGACGGTATTTCTAGAGAATTTGCGAGCGAACCGTTCTAAACCAGGCGAGACAATCAATTTCATCGAGCAAGCGACACGTGTATCGAAACGACAGTTGTCGATTCACCGGTGCATATAAATATAAGTATATATATATATATATATATACTTGTATGCAAGCGAACAAATTTGTAAAATCCCTGATTTCGATTCGACGATCGACCGTATCATCTTGCAGCGCGTTCTCGTCTATCGAACGATCTCCTTTCCATTTACGGTTGTACTCGATATCGAAATTTGTAATAGAAATAACACTCGTATTCCATGAAAAATTATATTCTTCATATTTCCAACGTTACGACGAATAAATATTGTTAATACTATCCCCGTAAAACTGCTTGAACGTTCACAGCCGAGACGACACGACCAGCGTGCAAAGCGTAAAGCGAACTAAGTAGGAACTCGGTAATCGACGATCCGCCAGGCACGTACCGCGTCTAATCGGACCGTTCCGGCGTCGGTTGATCCTCCACCAGTGGCACGATATTCATTTCTCGGTGGAAATCTTTGAGCGACTGTTCCCAGCGTTCCTCGAAGTAAACGCCCAACAAGAACTTCGCGTCGATTCCCGTTCGAATGGCCCATGGGAGATGATACTCGAGGTACAGCTTCCTCTGCCTGAAATCCGGAAAAAAAGTCCAGCCGCGCGTCTGTGTGTGGTTTATCGTCGCCGTTATCGTGATCGTTCTATTTTCCGTTAGACACGCGATCGTAACGTTTACGTTCGCTTCGCGATTCGTTCGTGCCGTTCGACGATTACCTTGGACGCAACCGATATGCCCCGAATATCGCTCCGCTGAGGCACATCGGTAAACGCAATTGCAACGCTTCTATCCACTTGACCGATACTTCGCCGAGCATCGTAGTCGGCATCATAAGCACCGCGTGAAAAATATCGTGCGTTTCTCGATAGCGTTGCATCACGTACGCCAATTCGGTATCCTCGACGAACCTGACCAACGGCCTAGAATCGGGTGACACGTTCTGCAAAAGAGGAATCTCGGGAGACGGGGGAAGAAAGAGAGCGCCGATAAGGATAGAGGAGTAGAAGAAGGGGCTTACATTCGCGTCCAAGAATTCGCGGTAGGTCCTGCCGACGGTCCCCACCGGCAAGCGTTTCAGCGCGGACAGATCGATCGTCGAGGAGGAAATGCGTGGCTTTCGCTCGAGGATACGACGTCCCTCGGCGGTGGAGAGCAACCTTCGATGGCAATGAGCGAGGCCTTCGGATCCGGTGGTTTCTCCCAGGCACGCGATCATGTCCCCGCGAAACGGATTCGCGAAAGATATCGCGGCGGCACCTACCGTCAGTATCGCGCGTTGCACCCGCGACAAGTGGACGCGATCGTTCGCGTAATCCCTCGCAAACGACGCGTCGCTGAAAAACCTTTGGATCGAGCTTCCTGAAACCGATCAAGGACAATAACGGTCGATCATTCTTTTCCTCTACACGTGGAATTTATTTCAAGAAACTTTCCTGTACACGACTTTGCCGCGTGACGCATCCATCATAGCCATGTTGCGCTTGCCCCTCGACAAACGCCTCGACTAGTCTCTACATCGTTATTTACACATTTACAGATGTACAAATGTACAGATTTACAGATTTACAGATTTACAGATTTACAGATTGCGCCGCAATTTACATCGCAAGGCTCGCGCATTCGTCGCGACTATGGCAGCCCGATAACTGTAAAAGTATTTATCACTTTGGTATGATTATCTCACATTTCACCCTATTCTCTTCTCCTTTGATCATTTTGCGATTTTCCGATGAAAACTCGTACGCTCTATCATGGTTTGTCGTCAACAACAACGATGACAATGACAATGACAATGACAATGACAATGACAATGACAATGACAACGACAACGACAACGATAACGACAACGACAACGACGACAACGACAACGACGAGACCAACGCTCGGAAATAATTGCAAAAATTCTCGAGGAGAGAAGGAAATCGATGGAGAGAACGGAGAATCGTGCGTACGACTACGCTGCTCGCGAGAGCAAGGATCGCGCGATCGCTGGGTCTGATCACACGTTTTGAGGCTTGATCGTTTGATCTTGACTGAGCGGAGTGTACCTCAGCTCCGGTGATTCTTTCCTGCGAAAAGTCACCCACGTGTAGACCAGGCTGCCGATCACGCTTAAATTCAGTCCGATAAAGTTCAACCAAGTAAATATGTAATCTCCGCCGATAATCATTCCGAGATACGTCACGCATATGTTTTTTAAGCAGCCGATTATCGTGGTGGTCAAGGCAGAGTTGTGCAGCGTACAGAGAATCATACTATAGGAAAGCACGAAGCCCATCACGCAAGAAAGCCCAAACTGCAGAAGGAAAATCGCGTTGTTCCAGTGAGGAAAGTCGAGGACGGAGCGCGCGTCTCCCGTCCAACAGGCGATCGCGATCGCAGGAACGATCATAAACAACGAGTTGTAGTACATCAATCCGTACTTCCCCAACTCCTTCGACTCCAGCTTCTTCTTCATGTAGACGCCGTTCGCGGCGGTGAACAAGTCGTTCAACAGAATAAACAGGTAACCTTCGAAATTGAAAGCGAGGTCGTTCAACGCCGCCACCACCGCTCCAACGATCATCGTGTACACGCTCAACTGAACGGGAACACGCGCCTTTGCGCCCAAAATGTAATACTCGGCAATCATCGTCATCAGAATGCTGAACCGCCTGAGAGCGGTGAACATGGGGAGGCTGAGTTGTTTGGTACCGCCTAATCCGAAAATCATATTACCGATATAAATCACTGGTAACGGCCATATCTTGCCGAACGTTGCCGTTTCTAGGTTAGGAAATTCGACGTACCGCGCTTCCTTCGCACCGAACAACAAGACGATCGTGGCCAGCATTTGCCCTATGCCGAGCACTTGAAACGATGGGAACTCGAACGAGGTCAACACCGTTTTGTTTACAACCGTGATCATTAGAGACGACAACCCGTAAAACAGGGCGGAACCAACCCGTGGAAATATAACGTTCTGTTGACTCGCCGGCATCCCGATGATGGACTCGCGTGTCAGGGTTCGTCTTCGTTCTCGTTCTCGTTCTCGTTCTCGTTCTCGTTCTCGTTCTCGTTCTCGTTCTCGTTCTCGCTCTCGTTCTCGCTCTCGTTCTCGTTCTCTCGATCGCTATTCCGAAACTATTACGCCTGCCGCGAAATTACTGTTATTGTGTCACGTGTCAAGGAACGTACTCTGGTTTAACCTCAACATCTCTTGCGTTTTCCTCTTCCTCTCCTTTCTTCTCGTTTCCTTCTCCGCGTTCGCCCTTTCTCTTCTCTCGGTTCGCACACTCGACGAATCTTCTCGGCGGAAGTACGCGCGGTTTCACTTCACTCTTTTAAATCGATCCCGTGTACGCGACTTTGAATCGTGCGACGAAGGTTTGTTCGGTTTTCTACTTCATTCCGGACACGCTTTTCATCGACGCGTTCGTCGAGTTGTTCGTTTCGTCTGGTAGTTCCCGACGAACACGAACGCGAACACGACACGACGCGACGCGCAACGTCTACACGCAGGCACGCGCGTACTCGCTCTCGCTTTCGCTTTTGCTCTCGGTTTTCTCATTCTCATCCGAAACTCCCTCTGTTCGTTACTCGCACGATTCTACTTCTAATCGCTTCTACGACGGAGTTTGGGAACGTAGGAAAACTACTTGCCGTTATTTTCATTACATACGGTTCACTGTGTCGACGGTTATTGATTTCTCGCGTTAGATTCTTCGCGTTATCAAACCCAACGATCGAGTCGTTGACAACTACTTAACCAAAAGTTAAACAACTTTCAGAGAACGTTTAACGATAACTTCGCGTTTCGATTCGCTTTCGTGTCTCCTTCGCTCGAACGCAGACTCTGAAATACCGACATCGTGAAATATGCCTCGATGCATCAGCGGACTCTACCCGAATCGAACGGTCAACTACTCGACTATGCAAGGCTGCGATATGAAATGTACGTGCTTGGTAAAAGGATCGTAAAATGAAATAAATGGAAAATCGCCAAGTCTACGAGCTCGAAGACGAAGAAGATTGTTAGACGGTCCTCTACAGTACGAGTGTACGGTATATGTTCCGTGGGTAAGGTTGCAACTGACGTGGTTGGTAAGGCGGTGTCACGTAAGACTTTCATCGTCTTTCACATCGGATGTCCAGTCTATCCTATTTTTTCGTCAATCCTGTTATATCCGGTAGTTAGCTCTGACCATTTCTCATTTCAACAGAGTTCGCTAGTGTATAAAGACGTTTTTAATGCCGTCGGTATTTCAGAACCGTAAACAGAAAACGGAACATGTGCTTGCGATAAATTCGGAATAGTCGGAATAAGTTTTGATCAATCTTGAATTTCCAACTTCCACGAGTAACGAATTCTCGGCGATTCTGGCTTATTCGTTTGTTATACTGATTACCAAGTAGCCGTAACTATGGCGGAGTTCGTAGATAAACGATGCGAGGACATGATCCCCGAATTGGAACAAATGGAGAGGATCAAACTATTCGACAAAAATGAAATTCGGTAACTGTACCAGGTTATCTCCTTCTACCGCCATCACCTTTCTCCTTTTCTTCGAAAACCTTAATTAGTCGTGTTCTTGACATTTCTATAGGGGAATTGCGAAAAAATTGAAAGAAAATGAGTACAAAATTCAGCGAGTTTCAAAAACCAAAGAGGATTATTTACGATACATACAGTACTTGATGGACCTTCTTAAATTAATCAGGCAACGTAGAGACGTATGTTACTACGATTTTTATAGATCTTTATATAGCTATCGACAGAATAATAACGAATGTTATTGTTTCATTAGAAATTTGGTGTTAATCAAAAGAAATCGGACATCGATCACATCATTACAAACAAAATGAATCATTTGTATAAAGATGCCATCTTTAAATTTCAAGATGACATTCGTTTCTGGGTTGCTTATATAAAATTTTGTAAGCATGTTGTAAGTATATCTAGATAATGACATTCCATCGGATTTCTTTAGTTTTTAATGATTCAATGACAATACGATACGTGGCAGCATTTTCAAAATAGTGTTAGCCACATATTAGGTCGGATGTTACAAGTTCATCAAGATAAACCAAAATGTTGGCACATTGCTGCTCGTTGGGAGCTAGAAGAAAATAAAAATAAACAGACGGCTCGTCAGTTTTTGTTAAGAGGATTACACATACATCCGACTTCTCAACTGTTATTTATCGACACTTTTAGGTATTCTAAATATTTATCGGATAATCTAAATATTTTCTTCGCTCGTCTTTGTGTAAGCTAGTTTATAACCAATTTTACGTATCGTTCAGATTAGAATTAGAGGAAGCACTGTCCGACGAACAATCTAAGGAATCCAATGGCGAACCTGTAGCGCCAGTAGCGACGGAAGATGACATGAGCATAGGTTTAAAAAGGGCCTATATCGTATATCAACAAGCATCAAAATGTATCAAGGATATCAAGTTTATAGTAGAATTGCTTAACATTACCAAGGAACACGAAAACACGGAGAAACTACAAAATAAAATTGTTAGGTAAACAAAGAAAGATAGTATAGTAAATACGCGTGTTACAGTTGTGTTAGTTTAATTTTTATGTAGCGATATAATACAAGAATACGCCCATGAACCTTTAATGTGGGACACAATGGCAAGGAGGGAACTAGAAGGACTTGTTCAACCTAGCCTTAACGACACAGCTATGGAAATTGATAGTTCGGAACAGACTTCGTTAAGAGATCGCATCACATCTTGTAATAAAGTATATCAAACTGCTCTTAAAAAACTGAAAACAGAAGAGATGTGGTCATTATATATAGAATGTCTAATAGAGATTAATGAAAAAGACAGATCTCTACCTAATTTCAAGAGAAAGTTATTGAAATCTGCATTTTCTCAAGCTCACCAAGCTAAAAAGTTGAAAGAAAAATATTATTTGCATTGGGTTAGTCAAACATCCAATTATTATTTGCTATATTACTGAATAATACAAATAAAATATAACGAACGAACCTCTCTTCACCGATTACTGTAGGTTAATATGTTAAATGTTGACCTGAAAGATGAAACTACCAACAAAAAGATAAAAGAAATTCTATGTATGGCTACCGAGGCTTTACCAAATAGTGTAAGTTTATGGCATGCCAGACTAAGGTATTTATTAACCTCGGGGCAAGAAGAGGAAGTTGAAACTCTTTTCTTTAAGGTATAGTATAAGAATCGTGTATTGTAAAATGCGTATAGGCGTGTATAACAACATACGTGTGCTAGGTAATAGAAATTCTTGGAGAAAAATCATTACCTTTATGGAAAATGAGAATATTACATATGCAAGCGAAAAATCCCGAAAGAACAGAAGAAATATTCCAAGCAGCTTTACAGGGACATCCGAATGTAGCTCAAGAAATAAAACCTACTTACATCGAATGGCTGGTTCTAACAAAAAGTTTGTACACGTACAAATAATACATTCTAACGAGTAATATAATCCATGGTTGTTGGATTACACAGGATATACCTATTTCAGGCATACAAACAGCACGAAAAGCTTATGATAATCTCTGCTTGCAACCACCTTTCTCTATCGAAATGCATAAAAAGATGATGGAACTAGAATTTATGCAACCAGAAATGTCATTGAAACATTTGCGAAAATGCAATGAAATGTCAACGTTACAATTTGGCAAAAGTAACGCGAGTGTTTGGATCGATTACATTAAGTTTGAAATGAAACATGGAGATCCGAAAAAAGTCGGAGATATACATAGGAGGGCAGTAAAAACATTAAACCCTGAATTGACCGAGCCTTTCATTTCAGAATACAGTTTGATGAAGGCAAACCTGGATTGTTTGAGTGCGGATACGTAAGCATCGACAGCAGTTGTGAGAAAACGTGGAGGACAAATATATATATATATATATATATATATATATTTAAATAAATGAGCGAAATAATAAACACACAATTTATAGACTTGGGCAGAATTACATAAATATTATGCCGATTCAAGTGGTATTTCTTTTTCCATGCGCGTAAGAACGATGTTGCGATCCGTTTCATTAGGTAATCGTGTTCTGTCTCCTGTTTTTAATGTTGCTCTTATATCCAAACACATCACGTCCGTTGCTAACGAGTGTTCTTTGTCGTCTAAATTTCTCTGAATTTTTAGAAGTAAACCTTCTAAACGATTATACGATCCTCTAGAAAAGAAGACAAACATAATGTAGAATAACTGCGAGAAAAATGTTATTGTACAATGGTAACGAGCGAAATATCTTCTAAATGCCCGAAGAAAAAGATATCTTGGACGCTGATGTTAACTGGTACACTGTACGTAACGTATACACGTACTTGGAATCTTCGATAACTGTTTTCAAATCTTTTTCAGTCTGTCGCAACTGTAAAACTTCATCTTTCAAACCGCCGTCTACTTCGTCACGACAGAGTTCAAAGCCAGGACGATAAGTGCGATTTTCTAGTCTTGTTTCTACGCATTTTATCGAATCAGTTTTATGTGAGAGAGCATCTTCCAACCGCACTATTTCTTTTTGCATGACTTCCATTTCTTTTTCTATCTGTAAAGTACAATTAGATATGAATTCTGCGTGAATTACTCGATCGCCGTATTGTCCTATTCCTGTAGATACGGTTATCCTGTATACTTTACTTTGTGCTTCTGCCATTCCAATTCGTTGCGTGCTTTTTGTGTCTGATGTATTCTCTTTCGTAAACTGAAGTCCGTTACATCCTGTTGAGCTTTAATGTCGTTTCTTGCGCGTTCTCGCATTACGTTCATAGACTCGCGAAAATTGTATACGTCGCTCAATTCGTTGTCGGCTAAAGTTTTCGAATACTGGCAGTGTTCCAACCAAGCTTCGTAAGATATTGCACTGAAAACGATGTTACTGTATCTTTGCGTTCGTATCAACGTACCGTACAGAAGTCTTACTCTTTCGGAACCCTTAACGCGTTTGGTTTATAACTGATGTTTGCGCATGTACGGTCTAAATTCAGATTTTCTTTGTCTATTTTTATGGTCTCGGACTTGTCTTCGACATCCAGTGCTATTTTAAATCTAACTTCCTCCAACAGATTTAATTTCTCCCATGCAGATTGAATTCTACGGAAAATCTCTATTCGTAAACTTTGGAATCGCCTTTACATCGACGTCAACGAACATGTAATACCTATCGGTCAGCGATTGTTTAATATTCTCTATGACGCAAAGTTCCTTTTTCAGTTCTGTGTCAGCTTCATCGTACGTAAGCTCTGTTCCTCTACGACAGTCTCTCATCGAAATACATTCTGCTGTTACTTGCAGAGGACAGTTCAAAGATTCCAATTCCTTCTCCGCGTCGCTTTTCTCATCCTTCAAAAGACGAGTTTCCGATAAGAGTTTGCTTAACAAATTCTGAAGCAGTTCTCTCCACCTTGATAATTCTGTTATCCTGCGAATGTAAATCTAATAATATGATAAAAGTAGAGCCTATCTTAGAGGTAGGTAGAATTAAACGGCAATGTCCGTTACCTATCCGCAAATCGAGCATTATTCATGTACGTATCCCACATGGTCTTCACCGTTGTCTCCGACCGAACAATCTTCCCTGAATTTCTCAATGTAAATGCTTCTGCACTTTCGGCATCTGCACTTTGTTGAAGTTCCCATTGGCTAGCATACCAATCTGCTAATCCTATAAATATCGATATATTTTATAAGATGTTCTAGTAATGAGATGAAAATCATAGGAAATTCTAATTACCTATATGAGCTAGAGGTTTTTCATAGGTTGTTACAGATCTGTTAGCCATAATTTTCAAACAATTTACCGTCTGTACAAAATAATACGACCGAAATCCGGAAAAGTGTTTCAGTACTGGCAGTGACAACAAAGTCATTAGAGGATCACCAAAGCAACCGAAGTAGCAAACAAGTACATTTCGAATTCGATATCGATTTAATACTTTATTATATTTCATTCGTGTGTGCATGTATACATTTTCTATCTTGTGCTACTTTTAGTATCGACGACGAATAATATTACTATAGAATTGAGAAAAGTAGGAGTCTTCCTTACTACAGACAAGAAAATTGAGATCTGTTCTTCGAAGAGTAAATCGTTTATTTACATTTACGTTTATTTAGATTTTAGACGTTTAATACTCATTATTAAAATGGATCACATATTATCCGATTACTTTGAAGATTAAAGCAGGCCGTAGTAAGTTACGTAAACATAAGAAGTATAAACATTGTTGTACCAACTAATGAAAAAGTAAAATTGGCAAAGGGAAGAAATCGGGGGTAAATGTTCAACTGGCAGTTACATCTGCTCGTGTACCTGAACTCGACCGAACGAATCAGACATCCATTTTACGTTGATAGTCGAGAAGTAATCCTGTAAAGAGATCCGTTGTACGCCTAAAAAGATTGATATTTTGGATTTCTTCCGTTCCTAGAAGTTACTTGGCCAGCGAACCGACACCGGTCCTTAACGCATGGAACTCGAACCATCGATGCAGTCTGAACGAATGGTACATGAAATAATAATCGTTACACGTTAATACTTTCTATAATTATTCATTCTGTTCCTATGAAATGTCGCCAATTCGTTTTCGCCGTTCTCGAGTAGGAGACACGCGTGTAACGACACGTGCCTCGCGAGCCTCGAAGAAAGTCGTTATCCGATAAGGAAGAATCGTGGCCCTCGAAACCTTCGGCGCATCGCCTGGCCTGTGGTAGGTACATCGAGAAACTTCCGGAGCTTGCCATCTTAACTTTCGAAATCGATCTTTCGTATTGTCAAAGGAACTCCACTGTTCAGCGGAGAATGATTTTTAGGACTGTTATCGAAACACTATTATATAAAAATAAAATACCGCAGACGTGAAATCGTTTGTAAGTACAGAAGGGGGAAGTCCACCTTCTTGGGGACCCCCACTCGATCTTGCATCATGCGTAGTAGCCTCGCGACCGTTACAGTTTGAATTTCTGTGTAACGGACAAAAGTCAGAAATCTACCAATATAATTTCCAATGTGATCATTCGAGGCGCACGATCGCGAGACTCGTAGGTGAAATAAAGCTAAAAAATTCTAGGAGATTTAACGATAGAGACGATCTCGAGAAAGGAACCGATTTGAAATTGCATGAAATTAAAGTGAATACCGGTGGCCTTCCTCTGCCGCGCTGGATTGGAAGTTCCTGCTGCTTCGGCACGACTGCGCAAGAAGTTTGTATTGCAGTTCCGAATTGTTTACAGAGGAGTCGAGAGGAAACAGTTTGTAGATAAGCGGGTACATAATACTCGGCTGAAAGTGTATTATTTCTGATTTCAATTCGAACGAAACCCGCAACGAAAAGTGATATTTTGTCGGTGGCTGAAATAGTATGCGAAGGTTGAGTATGAAGAGTAAGCGTAGGAAGTCCGAAACGACCAGCGAAGAAGGTTCGGAGGAAAATGGCGTCCCTCGTTCGACCGCCGATGAAAGCGACGAAATGAAGAAAGGAAAAGACGATGAATCTATGGATACGTCGCGCAGAAGTTCAACCAAGAAGCGACCATCTCGGGGCAGGCATAGCCTCAAAGGGATCGACGACAATGCGAAAGCCGACGAAGAGGACGCGCAGCCCGTTGTCGCCGAAGAGGATGAAAACAAGAATACCGGGAAGAGCAGAGGGAGTAAACGTTTTAAAAAGGACGACCCAAAGGCTTCTTCCTCGATAAAGCACGATGGAAATCAAGAAGAGGAATACGAGGTTCATCTCCCTTTAATAATATTTATGCATTTATCACGATATATAGTGCAGTACTTCGTTTACGCGGCAACAGATAAGCGCGGCGTCCCGCAGGGCAAACGACGCTAACGGAACGACGCTAACGGAATGACACGAAAGATAAAAGTAGTTTTCGTTGGAATCTTAATATTAAATTTATTATTATTATTACTACTCCTACTATTACTATTAACTATTACTATTACTATTACTATTACTATTACTATTACTATTACTACTACTACTACTACTACTACTACTACTACTACTACTACTACTACTACTACTAGTAGTACTACTACTACTTACTACTTACTACTTACTACTTACTACTTACTACTTACTACTTATTACTTACTACTACCACTATTACCGTTTAATACAATTGAATGTTTTTTAAATTCCCTGTACAAATGGAAAATGGATAGACATTTATCTTTTCTGATAAAGGTATTCGATGAATTTAATAACATAGTAATCTCCACAGTTGATGACCGACTTTCGTCTCACAGTTTTAATGTTCAAATTTATAGAATTTCTGTTTTTATCCGCATATGATAATGTAACATTAAAACATGTTTTTTCTGAATAGGTGGAAAAAATTGTTGGACAACGTACGAGTAAAGGCAAACGACAATTCTTAGTTAGATGGAAAGGATACGACGAAAGCTCCGACACGTGGGAGTTAGAGAAAGATTTGAATTGTTTACAACTGATCGAAGAATTCTTAGCCGAGGAGATCGAGAACGAAGAAGACAAATCTAAGAAATCCGACGATTCCCCAAAAGCAGGAAAAACTAAATCTTTGAAGATGGATAAAAGGTCTAAGAAACCTAAAGTTAATGCAAAAAAACAAATTGAAAATGGTACTTTGGTTTTTCTTTGTAATCCGTATAATTATTCGACGGTTATCAAAAATGTATTTAATGCGACTCGGTTGCATTCTAATTATCGTTTATCCGATTTCAGACAAGGAAATAACCTCCTCGGATGAGATCAAGAACGATAAAGATGATCAAAAAGAGTTTGAAGTTGAAAAGATTATAGAAGTACATTTCAAAAAAAACAAGACAAGGCAGTTTCTGATTCGTTGGAAAGGATTTTCGTCGGCGGACGACACATGGGAACCGGAAGAAAACTTAAATTGCCCCGAACTGATAGAAAAGTTTATGCAAAAAGTTGAAAAAGCTAAAACCACCGAGGTACGCGAACTCAGAGCAAATCGTCCTCATACGAAACGCTACACGTTAACGACACACGAGTATGGACGAAGATTATCGCGTCGAAACATGGATAAGCAAAGGTAAATTTTTTTTCATTATTATTTTTATGTTTTCTTCCTTTGTATCTGTTAATTTATGTTTATTTTCTTTTTATAGAGCTACGTATCATGAATGTGATGAATAAGTAATCACAAACATGTCAAGACAGACACAATTTGTAGTGTTAAAAAATAATACTTCAAAACAGTAAATATAAGTGACTTTCTACCTAATAAAATTTTAAACTAAGACTACCGATTATATGTAATATCGTTTGTGTGTGTCTTAAGTGCATATTACATTGATTTGTCTCTTGTACTATGTGAAATATCAATTATGAACATACGGTGTTTCGATTCGTTTTTTAAAATTTTATAAAGTGTGCGTCACTATTTATACTATAACGCAAAAATTCTGTAGGTTACTAGTTCTTTATACTTTTCATAGTATTTTTTGCAATATACTTTTAAACATACAAGTAGTTCAATATGTGATCTTGAACGTACTGAGAAGAAAAGAAAATACTGTGTAACATTTTTTTAATCTACTTGACTGAATGTTATGCATGTATTAGAGATTAGAAAGTTTTTAAAGCTAAAATAAATATTTTATTTTGGTGTAAAGTATATTTACTTTTACTCGTTTGAAAAGAAAATTTGTATTTAGTAATTGCGCAAAATCAGATTAAGATGTACAATGTATAAAATGATTTATAAGTAACAGAAAGATTTAATAAAATCGCCCCTGTTGTAATACAAAATTGCATAGGTCAGAATCATACAAATTTCAATTATTTCATTTTGCTATGCTTTCGATGTGCTGCCATAGAAAGTATACTATTGATAAACAGTGCCATTGTAAGAACAAGACTTATACATACATACGAGTTTCAAATATTTCCACTTTTAATCTGAAAATATTTTTATTATCGATACACGTTATACTTCTGTAAGTATTAAGTTGTCAAAAAGGTGTATTTATTATACTTTAATGGTGACACTATTGTTTTAAATGATACGGATGTGAACGTATGTAATGATGTAACAAATGAAAATGCATTTACTGTTTTATGTATGAACATTGAGCAACACAATAATTTGTTTCAAGATAAAGCTATAATAAAAAACTAAACCTATAAAAACGTTTTTCTATTTACAAATACCATTCGTAGTAATACCAACAACCTATTATATGAAAGGTATGTTTGTAATCATAATTTTACTACTCTAGCCTACTTCGTTTAACTTCAACGTGAAAAGTATCGATGTAATCGTGTGATATGAATAAATGAACGTTGTATTATTCTATAAACAAATTCGGAAGTAACTCGTCGAAGTTTCTATATGCAATCTATGCGTTTAATCTACTAAATCTATTAAACTAGAAGTTTCTTATCTTTTGCTAATCATTTCAGTTTTGTATATTAGAAATATTCTGTAGCTCCTCATGTTACACAACGTTAGCGAAAACGGTAATAACAGTTTATCGCACGTGTATAGGTAAATATATATATATATATATATAAATTACGTATGAAAGGAAAACGTATTACGTTTCTACTTAATCTATAATTATAGCGTAGAACTCGAACGAGCGGGAATGGAAATATATAAAACCAGGAAAAAGTATTATAAACTTAATAATGATCAATCTGACAATCTTGCCAGTTATTTTTCGACAATATGGATTCCAATCTTTGTCATCTTACTTGTAATCATTTTCTGCATACTGTGCTATCGGTATATACATGAAAGAATTATTTTCAGTTGCAAAAGGTTCAATACAGTTTTATTTGTATGCATGCAATATGTCTAGATTTTTTTTTTACTATACTTGCATTTGTATTCAGTTATTGGTGCTATCCTAAAATTACGTTAACAAAGGTGTCTTACACGGCAAAACAAGAAAAGAACTCTTGATGGTAATTTACCCATATCGAGTGAACATGATAACAAATCACACACGAAACGACAATTATTGTGTCCGAATGCATTTAAAGTTTCACGATTTAAAAAACTGGGACAAACCAGTAAGCAGTACGAAAATAATAATTGCGAATTGAAGACCATTTTACCGGTATATTACATGAACATTACTAAAACATTATAGAACATTTATAAAAACAATATAGAATACTCACGACGCATACCCCTTTCTAAACAGGAAAAAGAAAAGTTACTCGATTCTTCTGGAAATAAACCCGAAACCGTTAATAGCAATGTAGAATTGAGAAAACGATTATCCTTAAAAATGTCCTTCCCACTTTCCTTATCGTCTATCGCAAAATGTAAAATGTCATATAATCGAATATTAAACAGATACGATACAGAGTCTGTAATCTCAGATTACAACAAGGTAGAAACTTATCTGTAATAATTATATTCCTGTTTAATATATTTTAATGTTTCTTTTTAGAATGATAAAAACGTTTGCTTCTCAGACACAGATTTAAAATTTTTGATAATACCAATGCATTCAAAGAAATCTGAAATAAGAGTATACGACGAACAAGTAGAGTTCTGCGAATGGAATTCGGGAACCATTAACGATTATTACAATGAACAAATTGATACTGGTTCTAAATCAATCGAATTTCAGTTTCACAACACAGACTCGTTCGATGATAGCACACACAAATATAGAGTTTCAAATTCCAAGACAAATTATTCACCCCGTTCTCTTATGTCGGAAACTTTGATTTGTAATGCCAAATATTTTTCAGATTCTACAGTAAAAGAATTGGATACTTTCGCAACCGTGAACTTCAAACAGCTACAAAGGTCTGTAAAACATGATTTCCACAGAATTAGAATGAAATTTGGTTATTAAAGGTGATATCGTGTGTTTTTAATTATTTTTAGATTAGACAATTCTTCTAAGATTGTAAAAAGTAATCCACAAGTATTACATGTAAAGTCAAGGAAAAATGCTCGGTACGCAGTAAATAGATACAGCTTAAGTGCAATAAAACAATTACAAAGAACAGAATCAAAGATGAAACTACACGATTGTACGAGGCAATTAAAAATAATGAAAGATAGATTGAAATCATCGGTTGAGATACAATTAAATTGCTTCAATGAAATGAAAAGTATCACAAGAAAGTCTAAATCGGACAATAACGTTACTTATGGTATTGTATCTTCTGTACCAACAAATGACATTAACAATAGCCCTTTTGATCAAGATTTCGCTTTATTATATGAAAATCTGGTCTATAAAAGAGAGAGCGCTTACACAAGGTTAGATCATCGCTCGAAAGCAAGTGAAACTTATGACGAATTAGGAATGCTATTCTCTCGATATCTCAAGTACCAAACTGAACTGTGTCAAAGAAAAGCTTGTCCCCTATCAAGGCATTTGAAACAAAGATACAAACATAGTACGCAACATTGTCAAAGAAGGTTTAATTATCGCCGAATACGTCCTTACGATCAAAGACCGGCGTGTAGTAGTGGAAATGTGTGTACCGATACATACGACGAATTAAAATTAATGTGCACTTCACCCTCGAAAAGGAAGAATATATATCAACGTATGTCTAAGAGAAGAAAAGAATTTTTGAATCAACCGTGTTCTCCGCCGGTTCAAAATCTTATAGTAACAAGGTTATTGTAACCATGAAAATAACAGACTATAAATCTTGAAAATTGATATTTTTTAATGAACGCAGTTGCATTTCCTTTCGACACCCTTATAATCTTTTATTCTATCGATACAATGAACGAACGGACGATTAAACGTATGTACATTTTAAAAAATTACTTTATTCGATTCATTACATACGTTCGCTCCTCTTAACTTCTTTCACTTGAAGACCTGAAAATGAGAGTGGATTAATTATTAAACGTAAACTACAGATTTTATGTATAATTTAAATTTAAATTAAATTTGAATAAATGTATACCTGGAGGTAAAGATTGTTTCAATTTCTCTGCCTTTTCCTTATCGGTGATCACAAGTGTGTACAAAAACCTTGAGCAACGAACCTTGAATTTAACATTGTCAGCATTCTTCTTGATCTTAACAGCTACATAATTGTAACGAGAAAAGAACGGTAAGTTATCGGATGCCATACAAATAATTAACAGCATACTATATAAATCAAACTGCACTTACATTTTGCATCTTTCCTCCTGGCTTTCAGAAGAAAGTCCTTGATTTCTTTAATCTCACGTGGCTGTAAAAAGTTACAAAAATAAGTATGTATAAATTATTCAAAAACATATAAATTCCTCTCGTACGAAAGGAACAGTAAACAAACCTATTGTCAAAACTATTTGATCATTGCAACGAGGTTAAGTTATCCTGTTTCGATCAATTTCCTTGTAACTCGTATTAAATTAATCAGAACAAATTATTTTACACTATGAAAAGAATGAATGTAATATTGGAGAAATGAGAATATTAGTGTTAATATTATAAGAAATTTCACACTCACCATTATGAACGATAAGAGGGCGAACCAGATAACCTAGAAGGTAAAATAAACAATTTAAATATAATCAAATTATAAAAATATTTCCATAGGAT
This sequence comes from Nomia melanderi, assembly GCF_051020985.1. Taxonomy (NCBI): domain Eukaryota; kingdom Metazoa; phylum Arthropoda; class Insecta; order Hymenoptera; family Halictidae; genus Nomia; species Nomia melanderi. The sequence continues at coordinate 29,202 of NW_027475230.1, read as the reverse complement.
GTTTAAGAATATTGTATTATAAAAGCAGTTATTAATATGAATGTGAAACGAAAAGGGATTTCTTTATTAAAAAGTGGATTTTGTGAAATCGTCTAGAAAAAATAACACGTACCCTGTCAACTTAATACCGGAAAAGAGATGTCGCGATACGAAGGTTGTACAATACAACTTGGATCAAATCAGCACCAGAAGCTTAATAAGCAGATAATTTAGTACAAATAAAATACAGATCAATTTAAAATGATATAAAAATGTGGAAAACTCTTTATTTCACTAATAATAGAAAGCTATTTTGTAAATCATTATTGATGAATAAAAATCGCATTGTTACGAAGTTCTGTCGAATAAATACTACTATCATCGTTTGAACGTACGCTCCTTGTTCGTTGCCGCTAAAACATATGACACACTCCTAGCAAAAATGAAGTATACAGCTAATCCGATTCCTACTAACTAAAATCTCGTGTATCATCGGTAACGTCGCGCTCGACGAAATGTTACATCTTACGTCTATCCTGCTGTACCTCGTCCGTACCTCGTCCGTACTTCGTCCGTATATTTCACGAAACGATCGTTAGAGTCGCCTGCGAAAATCACAGAAAGAGATCTCGGTAACTGTTCAATCGAAGAAGATCTAATATTATAATGATCATAAATAAATATGGTTTAACTTGTTTAATTGCATACGCGACGTTGGAAATCTCAGCGAATTCCCTTGTTCCTGTTAATCTTGCGATACGAAGAAAACGAAAGAATCGCAACGGAAATACTGTTTAAATTTGGCGGCAAGTGGACTGATAATTCTACATAGGTATCAGTCACGTACGCGCACACAGAGAACACGGGCATTCGTTGGTGTGGGTTTAGTCGTCAGTCATTTTTCTGTATCACGATTACTAGTAGGCACAGTGTGCGCAAAGGATTCCGACGACAGGAATAAATTCAGGATCAACGCGTTTCCGTTCGGCTTCCTGTGTAAACAGAATTGTTAGTTCTGTAATCGTGTAACGTGGCGAGTTGGTTTGCCGCAGAGTAACTTTGAGAATTTTGTAACAAATGGATACCCCGTTACCACATATCTTAGAAAGTGCTGATTGTGACGGTTCAGGTAAACCGAAAGAGAGGTTAGTCAGTCTTCTCGATCAGATCGAAGTGCACGTAGAACAACTGAGAAAAGATGCCTGGCGCCTCGAGGAAGAGAAAGACACTCTCTTGACTACCCTAGATACGCTCAGAAACAATGAAATTTTGACCGTATTAGAAGAAAGTAAGTGTTTATATGATATTATTCTGTAAATCAAGGTCAGCTTCTGATATGCCTAGAAACATCGTCATCGATGTTCTCGATGTTCTTGATGTTTGTAGAATGTTCTCATTTATCGCTTGTCAAACTTGTTGTTTTCTTGTTCAAATTATGTTACGATGATGAATAGTTGGCCTTTTCCGATAGGCTTATTTAATTAATTAACTAGCCTACAGATTCGATGTATTTCTGGATATATGTGTAAATATATGTATGTGTAAATAAATACATTGAAAAAGATGCGATCAAATTTTTTGTTTTTAAAAATCGTTCTACTTGAAATTCTTAAGAAAAACTTTAACGACTTGTTAGATGTTGTGCATTATGACATTTTCATATAAATATAAATTTTCGATCCAGATGACAGAGACGAAGTTATAAGGTATGCAGAGAGATTGTCCATGAGATGTTTATCGGTCGATGTTTTGGTGAGAATTCAACGAGATCATATTCAGCAGGAAGCGTTACATCAGGTGTGTATCGGTTGTACCGTATTAATAACCTAACCGATAAGATGGATTAATCTATACTTTGTTCGTGTAAGAACGAACTACCTATTATTATGGATGAATTTTAGGTAAATGGTTTGATTGATAATTTAATAATTAGTCTTCGAGATGATCCAGCTATGACGCGACAACGTTGCACGTCCTTCATGAATGCTTGTACCAGTTCGCATGGCTGTGATTTGTCAGATAAGAACTTTGAAACTGCTATTCTTGGATGTACCATGGAGGATCAGAAACGAGTAAAGAAGAGACTGCAGGGCTTGTTGGATTACATTGATAAAATGCATACGATTCAGCTACTATGAAGACACACTTTGAGCAATACATTTTAAAATAGCAGCAGATAAGTTACTCCTGAAGCGAACAATTAAGCTATATTAGTTGTTCTACCGGAGATTCGATGAAACTGAAAGCTAATTAAACCAGGGTGCTTATTTGAAATTCAATGGTGGTGTTGTACGGTAAATATAGAGAAAGGTATTACACGTAACAAACGATTATATTATCTTCTCTATGTATACCATGATTTTCTATAACTCACCATTGCGCAACTAAGCTTCTGTCCACTTTATATTTGTATTTGCGCATCATAGTGGAGTGTAGTAACAAAATTACTATAAAATTTTATGAATATTTTGATATTTGTTTGGAAAATTTGCAATGAACAATTCTAATATTATCATTGATGGAACTATAACAAAGTGAACAGCCTTCTTAGAAACTTAATACAGTACAACATGTGTGTACAAAGCATAATGTTTTACGTCGAGGTGACTTTAATGATTTGGTATTAGTAAATCAAAGTATATTTTTATGACCTTTTTTCAATTCTAAAACACAAGAACACACGCATTATTAGAATTGCGCTCAATTTGATCTTTGTGTGGATATGATAAATATGTGACTGCTGGTTAGTCATATTAACATGCCCTCAATGTAATAACAATTATTCCTGATTACGTAAAATTATAGTGCTTCCTATAATTCAGAGCACTGGTAAAACTATTTGAGGAAACCGAATATAATTTCTATATTCCGAATCTAGCTTTGAACTTGTTCGTATTTTAATAAATTCCATGATATGTTTCTACTTGCTTACTTACTTACTTACTTACTTACTTACTTACTTACATACTTACTTACATACTTACTTACTTACTTACTTACTTACTTACTGTGGTACTGTAGATGAAACAATTAAATTGAATAATTTACTACATATTAAAATTATTAAGAAAACGGATAAGGATTCTATGTACGATCTGGCATAATTTTAAGAGAACATTTAGTTTATGCGAAAAATCCATTTCTTTTTTCTGTTTCCTTTCCTCTTGTTTCTTTTTTCTTTTTTCTTTTATACCGTGTACCTAAATAGTTTTATTGTTAGCAATGGTGCCAGACCATATTATTCATATAATCTTTATTCACTTATTTTTATAATTCTAAATAATGTATACTTTATGCATGGTACATTCGTTCAATTTTACTATAAGTTTCAAGTTCAGAATTAGCGTGCAATACATTTTCGTATGTGATACAAATAAAAGAAATAAAGCATTGTTTATAACTAAAACAGGATAGCATTTATTAAAGTTTGCAGAACTTGTTTACTTTGTGCTCTTCGAGGTGTCGATTGAAACAGATTGTTAAAAAAAAAGCCGTAACATTTAGTTTTTATTTATTTCTCGTTGTCACCGTTGAACGAAAGATTGGTTTCCAACAACGCGTGTCTCTTTTTCTTATTATGTAGAATATTTGGTTAGCCAGTACATTGATATCTGTTTACATATAAATTAACGTCTATAAAAAATGAAAACGATTTAAAAGATCTTTTAATGTGAAAGATATTTTTAGCAAAAACATTACCACGTAATATATTACGTATTACCTAGATTGATCGCTTATTACAATTATATTGACTGTATGTGCATAAAAAGAGTAAGAACACTATACTCCTCCTGATAAACGTTCGCCTTTCACACGTACAAGTAATACGTTTATTCGAATACGAAATGTCTCTGAAGAAAAATACTTGAATTTAAACGATTATGTGCTTCAAGTGGAAGTGGGAATTAACCTTAGAAATATTTACACAGTGCATTTATTATAATAGCATCGGTGAATTAAAAGGAATTCAATAAAAACGATCCATGTATAAAAATGCGTAAGATTCTTTGCATGTAAAATCTCATTCTTCTAATTCTATGTAAATGTTCTAAATTCGCAGCTCCGTTGTTGCTTTTAGGCGAGTACTCGCGCGAGTCGCGTTACGTTGAAATCTCTCGAAGAGAATCGAATGTCCGAGCTTAATTAAAGAAATGCAGCATACCTAATTGAGTTATACCTACTTACACGATCAATCGTAAATCGTTGAACCGATTACCAACACGATATACGTAGGTTTATATCCATCTCTCATAAATATGAATATATATATATATGATATATATATATATATATATATATCAGTCTGTACATGGTTAAAGATTAATTCAGCTTCAGTAAACAGCTTTTCACGTATTTATCCACGCAAAGACTAAAGTAGCCTACAGGCGTTTTTCACAAAATTCCTCTTCTTGTGGTTTTTCGCCTTGGCTCCTGGCCGCAAAACGATTGTACCGTTCCCCGTACTTCGACCACACGTGGATCCGTTCGGACTAAAAGCACCTATAACGACACATAGAAATATCTATATATTTTCATAACTTTAAGAGGACAAATAAAGGATTGTTTTCCAGTTGATAGTACAATTTGTTGCATCGGTTCCATCGATCACGGGGGAAGAACCTGTCTCTCCTCTTTGGAACGGATACGCTGGGAGGAAAGGATGTAACGATATTTCTTACACTCGTCTTTTGCAGCCGACCGATTAATATTTTCCACGTAAACGATTCTCACCAGTGTGTCTATCATGATAATTGATCGGAACGTTACGATACCAATGATAATATTGTAATATTAACAACTGACTAGACCTTTTTGAACAGCTACTTATACGCGATGCAACAACGATAGTCGGTACAGGACAGATCGTTTCTGTAGTATTCATATTATACGCATTATCACGTATAACGGATATAAGTTTCCATGAAAAACTATGGGACCCTAACTTCCTTTCTGACGAGTACTAATTGTGATAGGCTAGGGAGAGCATTGAAGACGGAGAGTGGGGGAAGGTCCCAAAGCTTCGGTGTTTGGTCTCTAGTAGCGGGTAATGTAAACGACCGTTTACACCGAGTAGACTACCTGTATAGATTGTAAACGTTTAGCCAGTTATTTGTATAATTTTTGTTTTTCAATAAAACGGTACTTGGACACGATATCGAGCAACCTTTTTATTATCCTTTCGTTCGTCCTCTGCCCTCGGAAAGGGTATAACAGGGTAGTAACGTAGAGAGCGAAAAGTTCTTCCAGTAGCCATTACAGCCAGTGGAAAATGTTATTCGGCCGTATGCCTGTCTCACACGTGTGAACGCACACGGACCGTACACCATCGCGTTATTCAAGAATCAAGATCGATGCCAGCAGTCACGCGATCGGAAGATGTACTTGTATCGTACAGGAACGCATTCGAAGCTCTCCGGCTCGGCTGAACCACTGGTGTCTCGGCGTTGACAACAACGGAAGAAAAAAACGTCACGACTAAAAGAGTCACGATCACGAATACAATATGTTACGACTCGACATTTTAATCAACTTTCGAAGCGTTCACCGGAAACCGGAAGCTTCAACCGGCACGAAAGATGTTGAACATGTTCGTTAAACCGTAAAATTATAGAGGGTGTTCGAGAAACGACTAAACCCACGAGGAGAAAACTGTGTCCGCGTGAAACGCGCAAAGAAATCATTTCAAGTGGAACAAGGCTCCTGTGCTTTAAAGATATTTCTGAGAAGCAGCGTTCTTTCCGTCAGCCTACATACGCGTACACCTGTCCAATCGGCTCATCGAATGCGTCCCTGCTCGAGGCGAAAGAGAACCTGCTGATCTATATAGATGCACACGTGACTGCCGGTCAAGTGCCGAGAGACCAGGGCAGACCACCTGGTAAATCTGGGCCAACGCTCAACCACCCCTTATCTTATCCTTTCCACCGGATCGTTCGAATGTTGAACTTGTTCGGGAGATCGATCGGAAGAAACGACGACGGACGAACTCGTCTTCCCGTGGGTCGTAGGAAAATTCGATTGCGAAAATTCACTGTCGAACCGAATATATTATTTCTGTCGGTAGAAATATCGTAACACAGAAATATGAAATTTCTCTGTTCGCCTTCTAGCGAGCCACTGACGGGATTAATCGTTAGATTTCACTGGCCCCTGAAAATTTGCGAATCGCTTCTAAACGATAATACAAAGATGAAGATCTTGAATGTTCGCAGTCCAGCGATGACGGTATTGTTAGGCGAACAGAGGCGAGATCGAGCTGCACCGTACGTAGAAGCGTGCGTATCCGGCACAGTTAATACATTATGCATCATCTCCACGGTGGAGTTTCCAAGAAAGCACACCGTTCTTTTCGCACAGCCATTACCAGACTTAAACGACCGACGGACGAATACGTTGGATCGACCACGCGTGAACCGGCATCGGACTACATTGTTCAGCCGCGGCTGGTACAAATTCTGTCGCACGCCGGTCTACACGCGCGTTCGCATCCGATTTATTTCGAAATTCCTCGGATTTCTAATCTATCTCTTAATCGAGAAGAGCGAAAGAAACGAAATCTTTCTAGAAACTCCGAGAGTCCGTCCATCGAGATTATTCAGTGGCAATTCAGTTTACGGATCGCTAAATCACTTTCTTTTCTATAGCGACTGCTCTAGAAAGCATCTGTTTTCTTCGCAATAACTGTAAAAGAAGAAATCAAGAATGCGAGTCATATAACCATCTGGACGATCCAGTGTTAACCTAGACTCCTCGTACAGAGGAGTTGCTAGGATACAGTGGCCGAGTAAAGTCGAGGAAACCTGGCAAAAGTAGAATCAACGAGGAATACTGTTTCCGAGGGGAAACAACTGGCTCTCTCGAATAGAGTTGCCTCGAATACGCAACTCGAAGCGAATCATGCTATATCGTTGACCGAACGACAAGACGAAATGCCATCGAGGAGTGAAATGAAACTCTCGAACGACAGATGAGAGATTCGCGAACCCGTGATCGGGAAAGTCGCGTCGGTCGAAACGAAGGTCGGTTCGATCGATGCGCAGCAATGTTGCGTCGGGTGAACTGGTCCGCACTCACTTATTACGGAAGGTGACCTAGGCCCGGACGAGTACAATCTCAGGTCGTCCTGATAATCGTCGTCGCAGCGTCGCATCTCGTGGAGACATCGCGACGCCAGGTGCCGGAAGACGCTCATAACGCCGACGTCCTCTTTCACAGACGTTCGCAGCAGCTTGCAGCCGAGCGCGCGGCCTAGCCTCTCCGCCTCGTCCCTGAAAAGGAACGCTGTGCTCGAGACTGCTCGAAATTACGGCTGGTAATTAACGCTAGGTTTACGGAGGTTCGTTTTACAGTTTGTTCTATCGTTCCTGAACAAATCGATGCTCGTTCGTTTCGAGGTTGGCAATTGGAGGTTTAAAGATAAACGATTGTTCGTATACACGGTATTATCGATAGAATCGAATATGCGTAAAATTCACGCGTTCCGTAAAGCTAGTGTCTTTGTAATCGGATGCCACGCTTACGGATCAATGACACACTGATCGACCAGGTCCATCTTGTTCTGTACGAGGACCGTGGGAATCTCGCCGCACTCGTTCTCCACCTGTGAAACCAAAATCAGACGCTTCTTATCGGATTTATCGGTATTCTCGGTATCTTAGGCGGTATCTTATGCGCTATCTCGATCGTACACGTATAAATATATTTTTCCTCTACTAAACGATCCGTGGAATAATTCATTCATCGAAATCGATTAAAAGCATCTTGCTACTTTCGTCATTTTACGACTACAGGTTCAAATTGCACAGGAAACATAGAAAACCGGGAGCCGTCCGTCGGTGGTAACTGCAGGTGAAACTGCTTTCTAATTTCGTGTTTTAAATTGAAGGGAGTAAACGCGCGCGCGCCAGGCTCGAAGAAGTTAATACTCCTGGCAAACGTTTCGCTTCGATGTATTCCGGACGATTGTAATCGCTGTATACACGGTAGAAATGGACGGCAGAAATGGAATGTCTTATTAACGAACAGTTTATTTTCGAGCGCCTTATCAGCCGAGTACTTTTGAATCGAGTGCTCTGCTACGATTCAGATACCAGAGGCGAATAAACTGCAACTATTCGGAGCAGACGCGCGCGTCCGCGACCGGAAAGAAGGGGATAAACGCTGGAAACGCGCGGGGCGTCTCCTTCAGTGGGATGCGATTTCTGCGTGTTCGCAGCCGCAGCTGCACCATTTCCCGCCAGTTTCTCCGCAGTCGAAGAAAAAAGCGAACGCACAAGTTTCTACGAAAGGAATTCGAGAGCGTGACCGATGATCTCGGACGTCTTCGGGGATTCGTGCTCGTATTTTCTTTTCAGCCTAACCAAGTGCATGCCGATACGTCGATGCAAATTACTTTGCGCCGAGTCACGTATCTTTCGAGATTCTGGCCCGGCCCTCGCGGCAAATCGTTCGTGATCTTTGCCAATTATCGATTCCGCCATTCCGGCGTATCGTTGAAACCTAACCTTGACAATATGGCGTATTCTTTCGCGTAAAGAGTGCAGCAGCTTCCACCCCCTGGCTGGCGAAACGCAACCGGACTATGCGAGAGTTTCGCTTACTCTCCGATCTAGCGTGCTATGCAACGGCACCGTCGAAAGTTCCCTCGACGGATGATCCGTCAACCGATTTGTCGCCGACCCAGATTTCGAGGTAAATCGGTTCGCGACGCGAGAGCTTTCGCGAGAGCTTTCGCGAGAGCTTTCGCGAGCGACAAGATCGGATTATCGGCTAGCGAACAGCCCGAGCGGAGGAGATTCGACCGGCGAATGATACAGCGTCAGCGGAATGGCAATGGAAACGTGGCGACGCGTAGCGACTTAAAATCAGCCCCTGCTTTAATGGCACCTTCACTTTCACATTCCAGCATCCGCCGCGACTACCTACGGAAACGTGCTTGCACCGGTTCGTCGCGGCGCGTATGTCTGGCGCGCGGCGCGAGTCCTACCTTCAGCTTCCACGAAGGAATGGCGTCGAAGGAATCTCTGTCAGTGGCTGAATAAGCGAGAACGCAGGCATGGGCGCCGCGATAATAAGCCGCGGTGATTGCGTCGAATTCCTCCTGGCCCGCGGTATCCCACAGCATCAGTCTGACGTCCTCGCCGTCCACCCTGCGGAACAGAGAATGGTCAACCCTCGGGGAAAATTCGAATCTCCAGTCTCGATCGTTTCCGATCCGAAACTTCCCGATTCCTTGCACGTTTGCTCCGCGGCATTCGAATCTGAACGGAACTCTCCTGAAAGCAGTGATCCACGATTAAGTCGTCGCGGATGGACACAAGTGGGAATTCTCGTTCGTCCTACCGCTTCGAAATTCCGTCGATAGTCGGCCGCGCGTGAATTGTCTGCGTACAGTTGCACCCGTGGAGTCTTTATCTATGCGGAGTGTAGCTGCGCACGTTTCTACACGAGTCCTTGAGAAACGCACCTCTTATTCGTCCCGACACGAGCTATCGTGGGATACTTCCTAGCGTGGATTTGTCTCCGTTAGCCTGCCCGGCAAGCCGCACTCGTCTACGTCTTTTTCAAAAGGAAACTACCTTTTTAGCGCCTCCTCTCTTTCAGCGAACGCACGAATATACTAAGCGGCCCCTCCGAGATCGCAGACGTCTCTGTCGGAATGGAATAGGAGAAGTAGAGACTACCGAAATTCGATTTCTCGATGGATGGTCGCGAGAAAATATGGTTCTACGGTTCCAACCAGATTTTCGAAGACGATTAACCAACGGTAAGCGATGGTTATTTCGTACAAGATCAATTTAGATGTTAATCGATAATATTATGTACAGTGTTTAGTACGGTATCAATGAAAACACTGTAACTGTACAATATAATAAGTATGTCGGCTGTCGCGCACGAATTCCACGGATTTAATAACGGAATGCGATAATGGTTCATCGCGCAACCGCGTTATGGGCCCGTTTGGGAGAAACGCGGCCCAGTTTTCTCTTTTTCCTTTTTCACGCAGCTCAAGTAGATCGAGAATGCTCGAGTCGAAGACGCTCTGTTGTCACGCTTTATCCGGTGGTGTGTTCGTTCCAACGCGCCTATTCTCACGTGACCCACAACACCGGCGACACGATTCTCAGTCGAAATTACAATGAATTCGTAACAGCTTGTCGGTGTTATTTAACGGATCGTTTAAAATCGCGGATCGGACAGCAGTCGACGATCCGCTAATAGATTATCCGCTCCCAGCGAATCGTTCGACGATATAAAGACGACAATAGAGCAAAGACTCTAATAATCTTGTCTAAAAAGGTCAAATTGTTCAATTTAAAGGTTGAAAAATCTTTGTTTATTTCCTATGATCGATCGATTCAATCGCGTTTATTTCTTCACCGCCAAAGAGAACAGCGAAGCGAATGGAAAACGATGCGTCATTCGTTGAAATAATCGAGAGTTGGAATAATTAAGATTGCGCCGTCGGCGGACGAAAAGTAAAAGAAAGATGGCGCGTGTACAGCGGTATTAACGATAAGAACGGCAACGGCTACGAGCACTGGAATCGCCGGAAAACGAGAAGAAAAGGGTAAAAAAGAGGTAAAATAAGCAGGTTCGTGCATACGCATCAGTCGGTTGAAATACGGGACAGCCCGGGCAGCGGCCTTCGTCACGACAGACTTCCATCCGATTTCATTTAACGTCCGTGCCGTACTCTCGTCGGCCGAGGTTTATAATCCGAGGGTTCTAATCGATGGAGGGGTCCGTGCGCGACCTTCCGGTTCGCGTGATTTTTCGAGCTGCGAACGTTCCGAAAAAAGAAACCGTTTCCGTTCCGTCCTGGGCTAATCGGATCGTCCGCTCGTTTCGGACTCGGACCCTCTCTGCGCCGCCATTTTCTAGCCGGATTGCTTTATCCGAGTTACGACTCGCGGTTTTAACAAGGCTATTGCGGAAAGCGGCTCTTGCCTAGTTGTCTTATTTCAACTATAACTCATTGTCGGAACGCTATAAATAGTGTATGCAAGGACCTACTTGAGTACCATAGAGTATACTAAGAATCGTATCGTCAAAAGTGATTATTTTCTTTTGAATTTTCCGTGATGTTCGCCCGCGAGAACATTGTAGTTATTAATCAGTGGTATAAATAGATGTTGTATAGAAAATGATTCTGAATAGTCTGATCTCTACAACGAAGGTAGCATACTTGTCCGACTTTTGTTTTGGCAAGAGGGCGTGAGGACGACAAGAGGACGGCAAGAGGACGGCAAGAGGACGGCAAGAGGACGGCAAGAGAGGACGGCAAGAGGACGGCCGCGCCGAGCGACCGGGACGTCTCCCGCGGAACGTAATTAACTCTGCGAGCGTATGTATACTCGTGGAGCGTACACCTATTATGCATTCTTCTTTAACTCTTTAATTACCATCCGAGTACAGCTGCCGCCCGCCTTCCTACACTTTCAGCACCATGAAAATCAGTTTTTCTATTCACCGTATTAATATTCTCACCGTTCGTGAGATATTTTCGAAGGATTCATCGATGAAAGATCGTGCGTTCCGATCGACGAACTCCAGCATGAGCTCGGCGAAGGGGGCAGGAAAAGTGAAAAGGAACTTTTTCGGTGAACGTTGACGATCAGCGAACAAACATGAACTTCATCGATCGCAGCCAGTCACGATCGTTGAGTTCTTTCAATTGTAACCGTTAATTGGAACTTTGAGAATCGTGGTTCGACGTTGCAATTCCAATGAACCGACGATTCGAAAATATCTCTGTGTTGCTCGATCGGTTGACGAAGCGACGCGCAGTTGCCCGTTATTGGTCAGCTCGAAACTCGTTCGGCACGGATTTTTCCCGGGAGATCGATAAAGGTTCACCGATGATCCGATTACGCCTGGGAAGAAACCGTCGGCTCGATGATCGTTCGCATCGATATTATTCGGCCGTTATTTCTCTTTTCCTTTTTCCTTGTTCCTTTTTCCGCGCGGGACGTCCGCGCCGTCGAAAGATCCTCGAGGTGAATTACACGGTTGAAAAGCTACCTAGATATCAGAATACGTTGACCGGCTTGTGCGTTTACTCACTCGATCTCCCGTTCGAGGAAATCGACGCCGATCGTCTTCTTGTAGTCCCTGGTGTACGTCCCCTTGCAAAACCTCTGGATCATCGATGATTTCCCTACGGCACCGTTACCGACTATCACCACCTGCAAAGAAACGTTCCCCTGTAACGCACATCTTGGAAAACTCTATCGACGATATTGCAGACAATTAGGATCGCACGCTCGGATAAGTCGAGGAGAGATGGCCCACTCTTTCGAAGGAACTAGATTTATCAAATATTACGGCTCGTTGTCAAATTATTTCTTCGATCGTCTCTTCGAGGAGGAAAGGTGTTTTCGAGGTTTTCAAGGTTTTCAAGGTTTTCAAGGTTTTCAAGGTTGCCTGCGGAACAGCCCCGTCTGTCGCGGTTAACTGTGTCCTTTTCACCGTTAATACGACTTTTATAGGTTTCGAATGTACGATTTCCGAAAAATTCCAGGCTAACTCGATGAATTATCGGTCTTCGAGAGTTTACCGCTATTCGTCATTGGGACGAATTTCGAGCGGATCGAAGGTGGTTTCGTGGTTTGCTCGTAGACTTTCTAAAAGCTATAGGTCGAGCACGAAAGGGGATAAACGAATGCTGTAATGAATTTCACGCGGGACTTTCTTCGGATTTGTTTCGAGCTCGATGAAATATTTCTGTCGGCGTTCGCGTCAGCAGCGTCCAACCAACTCGGCGGTCTCGTGTCGGCGAACGGTGTCGTGCTCGATAGACTCGAGATAGTAGCTAATAAAAAAGTAACGAATGCTATCGCGTAGAATTTGGGTTAATTTCGAGCCGACGCGTCGCGACGCATGGCAAGCGAGGAGGCAGCTTCTTTGCTCGGGCAGGTTGCTGCCCCTGCTCTCGCGAATTTTAGAACCGATAACTCGAGGGAACGACGCGAATAAATAATCGATCGAATAGAAAAAGCTAACATCGTCGCGTTCATCGCGTTCATCGCGTTCCAGCGAACAAGAGGATTACCAGAAAAACAGCGGATTAATAGTGGAAGTAGTAAAAGTGAAAGATGCAGGGGACGCGGTAATAGAGTTATTAACGCGACGATGGCGGAAAACCGAATGCCGATCGAAACGATTAAGGTGCGCGGACCGACTCTTATGCGAGACCAACTCGCCGTTCCGACATGGCTGCCGGAAATGGTCGATAAGGGCGCGGGAAACGGTTTTCGAGGTTGGAACAATCGGTTCGCCGCCGCGTCTCCGATGGAACCGGGAAACGAGAAGGGAAGAGAAGAGAAGATTATTAATAGCGAACGACGATAGAGCAGTTACGCCATACGACGATCACATCTGCGACCTCCTTCCAAATGATTAATGTCCCCATTAAAGCCACCTATTCTCGAGACGTAATTAGGCCCTATTAGACCGCGCACGGTTATGCAAATTTCCACTTTCGTGGATCGTCCCATCGGATCGACGAAATCGGCGCCGCCCGTTCGAAAAACTTGGAAGCACTGGCACAAGTCGAACCGTTAACCAGCTGCGCGCGTACACTTAGCAAACCTTCTAGGAAACGACTCGACCCGACCGTCGAAAGACAAAATGATCGAAAATTAACGATTGCGCGGAGAAGCGAATCAGTGAATCTCTCCGGGATCAAGACGAATGACGCTGGCGCGTCCATCGAACCGGAGGAAACGATGCGTTTGTTGGAAACAGATGGGACGAGAACGTGCCGCGAAGAACAAGCCGAAGGAAAGCGCGGTCCATTTGAGAATATTCTCGCGCTAATGGTTCACGCATATGTCGGAGGAACCTGTCCGAATGGAATTATCAGCAGGCCATGTTAATTCTGACGCGAAAGAGGCGAACAATGGCCGCGACATACCGGGAAAAGTGGTCGAACCGCGTGTGAATGGCTTTCGTGATTTCAGGTTGATTAACAGTTTTTCATGTACAGTTACCAGCTGGCTGTAATTTCAGCGGAAGAAACGGCGGAAGAAACGGCGGAAGAAACGGCGGAAGCGGTTAATTACGAATACGCTCTCGCGCCAATATCGCAAAGCCCCGTCTTTATTGCGATACGTTTAATTTAATTAATAGCTCACGGTGGTTTTCGCGTTAACGTTCTCCAAGTACGCGATTCCGAACGAGGGAACGTTGCAGACGCCGCCGCAAAGTCTCGAATCGTCGGCCAGCGATTCTATTTTCCTAATATACGACATATATACGTGTATCCAGATTGTTTCTTATTCGCTGTTACACAAACCAATTAGCCGAATTAACGATGAATCGTTTATTTATTAGTTTATTCCGATCCGCGATGGGTTCCGGACACAAGCGAAACGTTATCAAACTTTTGACTACGGCAAGTTTCACGGTCGGGCATGCCGTGAACGCGTTAGGCCCAAAGAACGAAGAAACCTGTATTAAATAAATGCGTGCGCATCGGTCCCGCGTCACATGAAAATCCCGATTTGCATATTTACGTGATTCGCGACGGTTCGTTTGCCGGACTACAGGTTCCAATCCCGGGTAGGAATCGGTAAAAGGAACGAGTATCCAGGATCGCTGCCGCTCGAGGCGTTGTACTTGAAATCGTTGTTCCGCCAAATAATCGAGATAACGGTGTGTGCCTAAAGCGAGAAGTGGGTTAAGTCGATAAGGGCCCGTGTCCTTCCGAACCGGTCCACCGAATCGAACTTCTGTGGGGGGACTGTACAGGGTGGCCTACTAAAAAGGAGCCAATTCGAGGGTGACACCGTACGAAAGACGATACCTATCGACACAGTCTTAAACGAAACGTTCGTTTTCATTGGAAACACGTTTATTTCGTTTCCGATAGTTTTCTCGAGCAATATCGCGTACAAGCATTCCCGAGGATGAGGATCGAGTGACAGGGATGCGAGGAGACGATCCGTGTTTATTCGTTGGAACTCTGACTCGACGAACGTTCCCAGTGTTAGCGGAACGAAATATCGAGAGCAATCGAGGAATCGATCTTATCGAATGATATACGTAGATACGTTGATACGTTGATACGTTGATACGTTGATACGTTGATACGTTGATACGTTGATACGTCGATACGTTCGAGTCGTAAGTTCTTTTTGTTCGTTTCGCGTTGTAAACTCGCCTGTTGTAACAGTAACTCTGATACCCGGGCAAGAATAACATTATCCAGCGTGCCAACGAAGAACAACTATTCGAGTCGTAATCGCGCGGATTTTGAAAAAATCGATCCCGCCACGGTACACACCGGAAGACGCGAGAGCAATGAAACAGATATATACGGTGGAACGCTCGCGCTCCGTTCGACCGTGTGTTCCTTAATTAATTCCCTTCCCTATAATCTTCGAGCAACTCTTCGGAAATAGTTCTCGTATTATCCTCGTTCTTCTAGATGTAAATCGTTTCGTCCTTCAACTTCTCGACATCGGCCTCGAAGTAGGTACGTTTCGTTATGCGTGCATGACCTTGAATTACCTTACGCGGCAGGACATTGAACTTATTCGAAAAGCGGCTGTCTGCCAGATAAACAAATCGCGATGCTCTATTTAACGGGAAATGGAGATGTCCTTCGGGGGACCCTGATGCGTTTGCTCGTCGTTTCCTGTCCTTTGGCTGCCTTCGCGTTTAATGGAAGCTTTTTAACGCACCGACTAGAGTGCCGCAAGAATTTTAACAAAGCTTCTTTCTTCTACGCGTCTTCAACCGGAACGTTAACCAATTTCTCCGCTCTTTCTATTTCAAGCAACTATGCTTTCGCATCCGTTTGCGCGATCGAAATTCTATTACTATTACTATTACTATTACTATTACTATTACTATTACTATTACTATTACTATTACTATTACTATTACTATTACTATTACTATTATTATTACTATTAGTCAGTGTGTACCATTGTAAATTGTACGCTTTAATGGGATTATACCTTAACGAAACAGGAAGCCCCCGATTTACTCGGATCCGGGCAAAGATTCTTCCGAGTTTTTATGGGTATCGTAAACGGCGGTAGCTCGCAGAAAATATTCCCGCGAATAGCACGGTTGCGGCCGACGGCCAAATTGAATGTACCGTTCGTTTTTGGTAACGTTGTCGAAATCAACCGAATCGTCGCGCGTCTCCGTTCCTTTATCGTCGTAACAGCCTAATCTATAGGGAAATCTCTGTGGTAGCAAACTCCAGTGAATTAGTCGGAACGAAACGAGTTTGATCCGCAACGTTATTTGTGTAGCATTAACTCTCGAAAGAGAACGAGAATCGCGGACGGTGCTGAAATACGAATATTGTTGGAAAGGTTTAAACCACTTCCGATAATACGCTCGAGGGAGAGTTTATTATGGCCGTTTCTCGATGACCGCGCGCGTTTCGAGGTTTTTAGACAGGCTTCGAGATACATCGTATCAACGAGACCGTCTCGATCTTAATTACGTTCTCCTGCGCGTCCGGTTAATTATTATTTTCAACCGCGATAGTTATTGGAAACGAGCGGCACACCAATTAAACCGGTGTATGTTAATCATGCGAATTTCTCGAACAGCTGCGCGCAACCCCTGCCTTCCTAATTTGATCGGCAGTGCGCGGTTTTTACCCGTTGCTAACGCCTAACACTCAGGATCGTGCGAGATAGAACACCGAGAACGCGATATTAGAATTCGTACGATAATACTTTAATTCGGACGATTCGCCAGGTACCGAGAACACACCCTTAACGAGTTCGTTCCACGTTACTTTGATATTTCACGATTGGCCTCGAAACACCGAGAATTCCGATACGTAGGAATTATTCATTAACCAACAGGTTTCTTTCACTGGTTGATTTAATCGTTGGGATGACCTATTCACCGTTAACATTTCCTTGCCGCTCAGATAAAAAAGATATCATTACGAGAACCATCGAATTCTAACGAAACGAGTCCCGCATACCATACCGAGTAAAATGTTACCAACAATAACGGTACCAAATCGTAGAGCACACCGACACACGGTTTCACTTAATAAAACACGAATAAAACGTTCTTCGATCTCTCGCGCACACTCCCGCGATATTTCTCCCGCTAAAATTCCAAGTGTAATATTTATTTTAGAATATTTCGTATGTTCACTTTCGGTCGGTGGCTATTTCACACTCGGAAAAGCGGTAATTCGATTCTGCGGACGAAATAAAACGATCAGAGTTGTTTGCTCCAACTATGAAGAATAAAAACACTGAAAGTGTTGCATACTCTTCGATGAGTGTTCCTTAGGAAAATATCAGCGTGTAAGTACCGTTATAGCGATCGAAAGATAAACCACAATCGTTCCATATCATCGCCTAAACCGTATATAGTATACTATAGTATCGAATAGTTCTTTTCGCGTGTAGATCACCGATCTGTGACATTGTTTACAAATACCAATGAAATCAAAATGGCTTCCAACATGGGCATTGTTGCACGGACATGCCGTATCTTTTAATAGAGACATTACTATTTCAATTCGAGTGATTCGTGTTCACGAAGAAAGACATTGATCGATATTGACAGTTTCGATGTCCCATTCTTTTCCGTGTTTCTTTCTACTGTTGGGCGCAACAACCAAGACCAGCTGCCGATAATTAAGCATTTCGAACGATTAGACTAGGAAAATGTTTCTTTGAAACCGTATCGTTTCTCGACTTGGCGCGAACAAGGTAAAAACCTGGGCAAGTCGAAAGATTGATATTCCTAACCTATAGAGTACCGGCTTCGTGTGTGTACATTAGAATGTCGATCTGTCACCGCGCATACGCGTTTATGAAATTTCATTTCAAATCTTGCCGAAATGCACGCGCGTTTCGCGATATCTTACTCTCCGTGTTATTTCTCTATTTTTCTTTGGCATTTCATTGGAGAAACCGCGAATCGGAGTAAAACCGCGCTTGAACTTGCCGTAAAGAAATAAATTCTAGTTGGCCCTGATCGGAGAAGCGTCGCGTGAAATGTATTCCCATGTGATTCGGGACGCGGCAATTAAAAAGTCTCGTCTGGTTTCGTTTCGTTTCGTTTCGTTTCGTTTCGTTTCGTTTCATGTCGTATCGTGTCGTTTCGATTCGATTCGATTCGGCGCGAAAGGAAACCGCAATCGAATGAATTTCCCGCAATGAATATTATCCAAGGAAAAATGAGAATCGGATTTTTCGTCACCTTGAGCGATATCTCGAGTTCTTCCTCCCGCATTCTGACCGTAACGCGATTAGCATAATATCCAGCTACAACATATCCCGCGATGTCCGCCGTTGATCTCTCGTGTGAAAATCTCTACTGTTAGCTGTGATCACCTTTCCCGATATTTCGACTCGACCACCTCACATCGCGACCGAAACATTGTTACAAATTTTGAATAAAAACTCACGCGCGTTTCTTTTTACTGTCGACCAACGAGCGGAAAACAGTTTAACGAAAGAGCAACGCACGCACCGGACACGCGAGTACGCGCCGCTAACTGACTGAACACCTGTACGAGACACCTGCCGTCACTGACCGTTCTCGGTAACTTTCTCTAGTGACTTTTCGGAAGCTTGGAAACAGCTACCAACCGCTACGATACACAACTGATTTGTTCGTTCGTTCAATTTTAAATGGAACGCGACATCGACGGCAACCTATTTGTTCACGCAACGGACCTCTGATTGGTCCATTTCTTGGTTCACTGAAATCTAGTATGGATGCAATCGTTCAAGAGCAAAATTGATCCATAACCTTTTCATGCCCGTCAGCGAAACGAAGCGCCGAACGCTTGCACTTTCGATCGATGCAGCCGGAATCATGTACAGTCTCGTCCTTTCTCAATGAATTATTTCGAAGAAAGTGAGATTGCAATTATTCTTTATTTACACGCTGCCTCACCGAACAAATAATTTCATGTTATATCGATGGAACGGTTTTCACAGTAAAATACAATAGTAGCAGGCTCGTCTCTCTGATTTCTTATGCGATTCGAACAGTTTTTCTCAGTCAAAATATATCATTCGGATCTTATACATACGCTGCTGAATGTATTTCGTATGGTATTTACAATAAATATTAAATGCAGCACATTCGTGTTAATAAGCATTGAAAACAAAAAATACAATTAAAATAATGAATTTCATGAAATTCAGTCCGCGGAAGGTGGTTAAAAAGAAAATCTAATCTTCAAAGATCGGTACGCAATAAAAAACGCTTGGGAAGAAAGGAGGTGCGGTGAGGAATGTAAAAAATTACAAAGAAGGAAGTTAAAATTACTTTCTGTAATATCTCTTAATATACGATACATGCATATGTATATGTACATAAGTATAAATATATAAATGTACATATACATATTCATATATACACGTTATATGCTCTCTCTCTCTCTCGCTCTTGCACGCTCTCTTGTATGTGTGTGTGTGTGTGTGTGTGTGTGTGTGTAAGCGCGCACGCACGCGGGGGGTGTATGTATAAGTAATTACACAATATCTAATGTTTATGCGTATTGTGTATATGTATGCATACATATAAAATTATAAAGTTGTATATAATAGTTGTTACATAGTACACTTATGTATGAACAATTTTAATGACAATACTCTTTTATTGACATTACATGTTTTTGTTTCAACAATCTTCTAGCACAGAGGATCATGATATTTCACATACTTAATACTTATACACCACTATATCCTCTGCTTTCTTTTTCGCTCGATTAAGAAGAAAACTGTCAATAAACAAATTATTGAGCTTGTTGTATAAAAATCGCGTAGATATCGTATGCATCGTTGAAACCTATATATAAAAGAGCGTTCCGTTATATTCAAATAAAACTGTACACAATATAAATATGTATGCTTATATAAAAATTTACTTTTTGTACAAAATCACTTTACATATTCTACGTAAATGATTTCTGAAATCGTCCCTAATATCTGTTTTAATGTTATAATATGTAATATTCATTACACACAGTAGAATGTTTGAAAACAATTACAAAATACTTTCAATTATCAAATGATTACGAAAAAACAATCAAAGTCCATTTGTATTGAATTCTGAGGAAAATACTGTTCTCGATTTGATCCCTAAAATCATTTGTATCGCGAACATTTATTTCTTCTTCCGATTGGAATAATATAGGTGAACGATCCAAGGACGTTTAGGAAAATAATACATTCGAATTACCTGTTTCTACAGACGATAGTAACAAAAGCAACTCTCTCTGCATGTGTTTTTGGCAGTATTGGTTTTACTCTCCCGCTTAAAAGAAAAATACCCTAAATAGTTTCAGTGCCAAGAAAGTATTTATAACTTATAGTGGTCTTCGACTAGACACACTTTTTATGTAAATAAAGCATACGCATTTAAATACGAAGCAAAACAAACGATACCAAATTCTAAGTATATATTTTACGAATTCTTTATGTCTTTTCATCAATCGAGTAAGATACCTTTCTTTCTTTTACATATAATTGAACAAAAATACATATCGTATAGAAGAAAGAATGAAGATTTTTTAATAAAATATATGTAAATAAATATTAGACACATGGTAGAAATCTCTATAAGAAATACAGATAAGCTAAAGCACGTATAATATGTTTAACTCTAAAAGCATACGTGAAATAAAGAAAAATATTATATTATTTTAACCTTTGTCGTTTATCTGTTAGATAATTTTCTTTAGAATAGAGAATAATATTTATGAAAATTATTGAACCGACGGATGAATAGTGTTGTGTTAAACGGACACGTGTACAACGATAAGAATTTGGGAATTTGAAAGTAACGAATTTTAGTCAGTAAGAAAATATGATTGAATACAAAATCAATATAACGGTACTAATAATTCCGTTCTTTTAAAACTGTAAAATATTACATACAATGAAATCAGAAATTAGGGCATTAATGATGTACATGCTTCTAACATTATTAAAATTAATACCCCTGTATATACTTTCTTATGTTATCTTACACATTTACTATTTCTACTATGAACAGTTAAGAATCTTCAGATTAGATACATTGCTTGCTTCTAGTTGGTGTGTATTTGCCCAAAATTTGTTTGAGAGTTAACATATTCGGCAATCTTGTAAAAAAATCTCTCTAACCGTACGAATAAAACATTTACCTTAGATATACTATATTGTCATGCAGTAAACCGATGGTCAAGTTTCAATAGAGCGGAATCAAATTTTAATAGAATTTCTAAACTGGTTTCGAGCAACAGAAAAGAGGATGCCATAAAAGTAATGACGGGTCAAAATATATAATCATCTGTTATACGGTAACTACAATACATCGTTTAAATTTTAATAAACCATTCCTTCAGAAATGTGTAAATTATTTCGAATAATATTCTATACACCGAAGGGTCCTTAACTACATTAAATGTATATAATACTTTTGACAATTGCGTTATCTTGTCAAAATTTGTACAGGTAACGAATTTCCACTTAAAAAATCTGTTAACTCCCACAAACATTGCTCAAAGAACTATTCATATCCGCGACATTTACACGTTCACAAATTGTCTAAAATAAATTTGAATGCTGTCAGTTAGTTTTTAAGAATCATCCAAGCACTGATTTTAATCCTTGTATAATTATTTATGAATCAACAAACTTGCTCTAAAATCTTATGGCAGCCAGAACATGTAACGAAAGCAATCCGCGCAATTGCTAAAAAAGAAAAAAAAAGAAAAATAAAATAAAATAAAAGAAAATTCACGATGTAATCTTTCGTTAAAAAGACGATCACCGTTTAATGTAAACTGCACTCTGAAATATCACAAACATCCGTGTCTCGAATAAATTGTTAATCGTAATAATCTGCATTCTTTTTGTTGCATGTACATATAGAATACCTATCATATCTTGTCAGTTTCGCGATGAAGCATACTATAATAGAAGATAGTACTTCAGTTGAATGCTTCAATACGCAGATGCTTCCTTGTACTCGGAACCTTCCATGGTAAAGAAGTCTTCCAGTTTCCACTGAAGCGTTTCAAATGTTGGCCTCTTCATGGGATCTTTATTCCAACATTCTAACATAATATCGTATAATGCAGTTGGACAACCGGGCGGACATGGCATTCTGTACCCATGTTCTACCTGGTGCAGTACTTCAGCATTTGTCATACCTAAGTAGATATACGAACGATAATATATATAACGAAATATTTCAGTTTCAGTACTTCGCGTTACACTTGTAGAAAATATAGACTTATTTACCTGGATATGGTATTCTACCATAGGTAACCAATTCAGTAAGAAGAATACCGAATGACCATACATCAGATTTAATACTGAATTTACTATAATTTGCAGCTTCAGGCGCAGTCCACTTAATAGGAAAACGAGCTCCGACGCGAGCTTCGTATTCATCTTCCTTGATCAATCTAGCTAAACCGAAGTCTGCAATCTTTACAACATTCAATTCTGCTACCAAAACGTTACGGGCAGCTAAATCTCTGTGAATGTAATTCTGTGACTCGAGATACGCCATACCCGCTGCAATTTGTGCAGCCATATCGATTAATCGTTGTAAATTCAAAGTTTTGCCTTTTCCTAAACGCAAAAATAATTACAGCGTATAATGGAGAACGTCAAAACGTGTAAACTAATTCTACGTATCAAACATACAAGTACATTCGTTATATTACCTTGCAAATATTCCAACAAGCTACCGTTCCTCATTAATTCGGTAATAATATAAATAGGTTCTTCCAGAGTGCATACAGCGTACAGTTGAATTAATTTAGCATGACGAAGTTTCTTCATGATTTGTGCTTCTGCTAAAAAGTCTTTAGGATCCATTGTTCCAGGCTTGAGCGTCTTTATTGCCACTGCAGTAGTATTGTTCCACGATCCTTCCCATACTTCTCCGAATTGACCTTGTCCCAATTTTCTCACAAATTTCAGAGACGAACGATCAATCTCCCATTGATCGCGAGTACGATGGCTTAGACCCTCGGTAACAGGTTTCTCAACCTATGAACAAAATCAAGTACAAGCTAATCAATAATTGTTGAATCCTAAAATGTTCTTATAGAAACGTGTTACTATGTATAGTAAATGCTTTCTTACGATTTGTACACTAATGAACAAAATGTAAAAATTTTAAATGGTATGAGCCAAATTTCTAATGATCCTTTACAAAATCTAAGCACTCACTTCAATTTTTGTTCATACAAACCTAATTAGAAGCCCCATAAGAATGTTGCTTAGGCTGCATAATTGCTTGTTAAGTTTGTAAGGAGCTCATTATAAGAAATAATGTACAGCAAATAATTAATTTGCCGAATTAAAATGTTCAGTGATTATAAAATAAAGAAGAAAACGAACAGAACCAGTGACTACATGGCAGGATGCAAGTGATCAAAAGCAAATGTTAAATTATCATGCCTTCTGACATACGCATAGTCTTTGTAAAGAAAGGAATTTTAATAACTAACACGATAACTAATACGCGTGAAATGTGATCCTAAATTTCTGTGGTAGACGGACTTTTATTTTTTATACAATGTAACAATACTTTGAAAAATTCACTGATACCTATATTTTTATAAACGAGAATATCAAGTCGTTACATATAATTCCAGGAACTTAGTAATTGAACACTTATATGCGATACAAGACATAAATTCATATACTAATAATTTTTGTCATTGTATAGTATACATATTATCAACAATATTATAGCATTGTACATCAACTACCTTTGTAATATAAAATACTCTCAATGTCTTAAAGTTACGACATTTTATAGTAAAACAGAAAAAGGTGAAAGTCTGTAAAAATAGAAGAAAAACTTTAACCATTGAGAGTATTAAAGATTAGAATTTGATAGACAAAAATGCTTTCTTATTTGTATCATGAGACTTTTTGTGCGATAGCTTGTTAAAAATTTTTCAAAAAATATATAAAGTTCATTAGATGAGAAAAAAGTCTGTTTTAAAATTCTTTAATGTACACGCAGACACAAGAAAAGAATTCTAAAACATGTTAAGAAACCGATCTATGAATTTAAATTTCACATACAGGATGTTTTATGTATCTGTACAAAATATATCATTCGCTGTACATAATGTAATATAATAATATTTTCAATTTTTATTCTTTTATGCGATCCTTAGTGAAAGACGTTGTAGATGTTTTGGCATGAAAATTGTGAATGTGTATTTGAAACATCCTGTATATCGAACAGATTTTAAGCACACAAATGACAGTACATCATTCATTATTCGTATTTCATTGCACACAGTCGTAACTGATTCGATTAGTGTACATTAAAAGAGCACATACAGCCACATGTACACAAACTTTTTCACTCTTGAAAGTGTGCTTTCAATCCCATTTCTTCTAAGAAGAAGCTATAAATTTCAGCAAAGTTAAGATTATAAAAACAAGTGTATTATTCTAAATGAAAAATGATAATCTAATGTCTTTGAAACATGAATCCATATAGGACAGGCTTGTGCTGTATGTACAGGTCAAAGACATAATGGACAAGCGTTTACGTTAAAAAAGAAAATTAACATGTTATGTCATATTGGGACATTCAATTTACCAAGAAAATCCAGCGGGAGGTAGGGTAAGCAATAACAGAGAAACAAACAAAGTCTATTCAGAGATCAAACTTTGCAAGATTATTTATGAAACTAAAAGCTGCTTTCACACCTTAATATATTTAAAAAATAAATTGCAATGACAAATAGACTATGTATAATTCTTTCAATAGGTGTTTTCTTTGAAAATCGATTAAAAAATTTCATAAAATGTTATTCTTCCTTCGTACATAAATTTAAAAATCTGTACATTGAAATTTGTACTAGTTTTTTATTTGTTAATGCATTTGTATTTAGGTTAACGATGTTATACGCAATAACTAAAAAATTCATCCTATATCTTGACATGTGACTTTGTCCAATGTATATTTATACGTATATTTAAACATTTAAAAATAATTCTTTAAGTACAGTATTCATGTGTAAATCAATTTTAAGAATGTTAATATCAGCAATAGATATTAACTATATTTTATGTTATTTTGTCTTGAGCAAAGTCCAACTGGAGTTTAGACAGTATTATAAATATGTGACACACATATATAAATATATGTATATATGTAACTAGGTATGCACTTATGTGTGTACATATATGCATATACATACATGTATATGCATACACACGTTTATAAGTGTCACCTAAAAATTAGGTACAATCATTTATATTACTTTGTTTATTCTATGTACAAAATTAACCATATTGTATGCTCGTGTACAATATAAAGATCAATAGTACCATGCATTTGTGTTCTTACTTTCACTTTTAGCATCTTATTATATTCAGCTTACATTCAATATCAAGGGATTTCTGTAAGGGTATTATATATCGGACCGACAAGCCTAAAGAAATAAAAAAATTTTATCAAAGGAATTTAAGAAACCCCTTGATGATTACTTTGAACAAAATATGGAATAATTAAGCGATACATCATATTTCTTAGTACAATAGTGATATATTATTAAAAACCACTTTTACATGCAGCAAGCTGTCTAAACTCCATTTATATGATATAGGATCATTAAAAATATTAATTCGATTAAAAAGTTTCTCTTACCTGTACGCAGGGTTTGCAGAGATTTACGCACAGCCCATCAGCATCTTTACTATAATGTTCAACAAGATCTTGAAGGTTTCTGAATGTAGTTCTCCTAGCAATGAAGAAACCACCCTCATCCAATTGTCTAATTCGATAATGTTTAACTGTGTCACCATCGCGTACTAGAAAAATAATAAGACAAAATAAACGATTACATTTTATCGTACAATTGCTTATCGAAGAAATAGACTTCTCATACTCGTAGAATACATTTTATAATTTATTAACTTACCTGAAAGAGAATAATCATTATGTCGACTTTCAGAATCTCTGATTAAAAATGCACCATGATCGTTTTCTGGCAGTAGCAGCTTTTTTTCAGCTTCAATTCGTTTTATTTTTCTGAAGTACCATCTAAACAATAATCATATAAATAAGCAGATTTAAAATGTTCACAAATCTAATAATTTACTGATACAAATGTTTCTTTTTAATTAAACAGGAAGGAATAAAAGGAAGCATCGCTTATCTAAACCGACTGATAGCCAGAGGTGCTCAATTCAAATTAATACAACTGAAAACTTAATGTGAGCACTGTTAGTGAAAGCAAGGTCACATTGACCACTTGACTGTATGGAGAGATAATTTATTAGCTGAAAATGTAACAAAGAAAACTAAATAGCTTAAAATTGTTTAGAATCTTTTAATAATAAACTCTGATTAATAATGGGATTCTTATGAAATATTAAATAGGATAGAACAATTTTCATTTGGATGTATAAATGTAAATTTATATGTGATTCTCATACTCGAGGCAACCGTATTGAATCAATATCCTATACTATTGCTTCACGTTTATAGCGATGAAAATATAATATTTTTCTAAAATATATAACACCCATATTACATTTTGATTGTTTATAAAACTAGTGTATATCATTTTAGTCTGTTAATTTATTATTAAGGGATATAGAAAGAGTCTAGGGCAAAATAATCGTTTCAGGAAAAAGTAATTACTTATAAGACTTACGGTTCCGCTTCGATTGATTTTAATTTTGCAACATAATTGCTGGGGATGTATCCTTCTTGTCGAGTCCTTTTACTCCTAGCTAACCACCAGTCTCCTTGCGTATCATTTAATATCTCTAGGTGTTCACCTTTTCTAAAGCTTAAATCTTCATCTGTACGTGCGTCATAGTCGTATAAAGCAACAAATATTTTTGCAGTTGGCACATCCGCGTCTGGAATTTGTGGCATAGGCCTGATAGGATCTGGAGGTGGCGTTGGCACTGGACTGGCTTGAGATGCAACTGCCTCTATGTTAGGATTGCCTATTCTATCAGGCTTTTCTTTTTCGGTGTCTGTTGGGCTGCTGAAACAATTACCCATGTTTTTTTAATCTTAGTTCAAAGCCTGCTGTGAAAATGAACTGTCACTGTATCATGAAATCTAGAGATTCAGTTCCTTAAATGTCTCCACAATATTTTCACGTTTGATTCTTCTGCATGGATATTAGGGTACGGTAACGCCAATGCAAAATTTTCAAAACACACATGTCTTGAAATTTTTAATACAGTTCTACATTATTTGCACACCCGTTAGTCCGTTTATATTTGGTGTAGCGTGATTGTGCGGTGAACACTTGAAAGCTTCAAACGGCCTTTTGAAACGGCCTTTGGCTTCTAAAATGTTTCGTAGTAAAAATCACTATGAAAAATCATGGAAATGTCTCTTAAAATGCAATAATTATTCATAAAATCCGTGGTTCTCTTCTCGAAGCTTCTTTTCTTCTTCCTGAGAAACTTGCGATTCTTTCGTGGGTATCTAATATATAACGAATATAAAATACTTTGAAAATAATTAAAGGTTTTACTAAAAAGACGCGGATAATAAACGCGTGTATTTATTTAGGTAGCTGCTCGTTTGCAACAATGACACTTTCCATGGTCCGTCGGTGTATAAGAAACCGAGGTATAAAAACAGTGGTATGCTCGATCATCGGTGTGTACGCATTTTCGTTGAGTTCGCGCTGCTGCTCCCTAAGCTTGACGTCATAATATGGCCCTTTATGCGGTATTAGGTTAGGTCATTATTAACAAGATTTATTATTGCTCCGAACCGTTTACAGTAATATTCCGAGTTACTCTTCTCTATAGACTGTTTTATTATCCGACTGTTCTCTTGTTTGATACTTGGTCGCATTAAAGATCTCTGGTTGGAACGCCCTTTCTATACAGTACGACGATGAAAATAAAAGCAACAGTTAACGGTAACGTTTTTACTTCGGAAGTAAACTTTATTCATTTCCATAGTGTTCTATAAAAGAGTGAAAATCACGGAAATATCGAACATACTAACTACACACTTTTACTTCTGTCTGTACTTGTACGATTTGTTCACGCTTTGTTAAATGACAAATCGCTTGAATTAATATAGACGTTAATCTAACCACTTCCGCTGGAATGACGTTCCGCAAGATTCATTTATGGGTGCGTACTTACATATGAGCATACCCTGTTTTTCTATCGAGCTACAAAATGAACAGCGTGGATACATTTTTCCCGAATCAGTTGGAAAAAGATGGAACACTTTCAGTTGCATAAGTGTCAGATGAAATGATGTCGAATAGACGCGAGATGAAATTCAGGTTTCAGTTTCGAATTAGCAATTCTGATCTTCTGCTTTCTTACGCGCATGATAAAAGGATAATGACTATCGATCGGATGATACTGAACCGAATAAATATATCGACTAGAAATTCCGCGTGGGAACGTGAATTCGAAGAAATTCGGGAGGAGAATAGTTTTGCCTGGATAATACAGCCCGCTCGATTTAAACTCGTTTTACGGCCCGGTGTGTCACAATATTCTTCAACCATATATCAATTCTCTTACACCAGAAGATCATTTTTTTCTTTTCCCCTCTTTCCTACAGTCAATAGTTTAACCTTGATGGCATATAATAACAGGTGTCTTTCGGTGCACAACAACGAATAACAGTTGGGAACAACGTGGGCAACATAATTGAAAGTAGCGACGTTGTCGCCATTGCATTCGGATCCGTCAAAATTCAGATTCTCACATGTGCGACACCGTGGATCACGATACGGGGAACACACCAACGATTCACCATTAGAATATACGGTTACGCGACGAATACGTTTCACGCGATGTTTCAAGACACCTCCACGATCGCTTGATTTGTCTTTAGAAACGAATGCGAAAGGTGAACAGACTTTTCACGAGAAACCGACGGAGAGGTGAAAACACCCATGGTGAAGGTAGCCACCGGAATGCAGCTTTCGGACGAGTTCGGCTGCGAACACGAACTCGGCCGAACCTTACCATCCCCGAGCCAAGTCTACTTTATTTCTTACGATAATCTCCTGAATTTCCCAATTCAACGCCGATACGTGCTATTCGACAAATATTTATTTCCCTTATTATAATATTATTACAAGTCGGAGCGATTACTCGATTATTAATTGCATCGGCGATTGAAATTGTTGTTTGCTGTACTCGTGTGTTTAAACTTAAATGTGAAAGTTCTCGGCACAGATTGTTAGTATATATGTATAAAGGAAAAAAAGAGAGTGAGGGGGGAGAG